>NC_143513.1:58883097-58910597 GCF_031878675.1 Megascapheus bottae | reverse complement strand
AGAAAAGAGGTAAAAGTTCTGACAAAATTTCAAACGGTCAAAGGAAATACAAACTTCTTCCTCTTCTACCTTCCCCTATTGCTTCTGGTTACCATCTCTAACATTTTTTGATCATGGAATCCTGGTGCAGTCTATTCCTCATAATATGTACTAGATTAATTGCTGTAGATTAGCATAGGTGATATGGCTTCTGTGCAGGAGAATAAATGAAATTCTCAGCCCTCATACCAAAAGAGCCCACAGCCTTGAAAATTTTAGACCACAATTGTACTACTTTACTGATCAATGGCTAAGAAACATCTGGTTGAAAAATGTATGGAGTGTGACATTTCTCTATCACTGCAGAATAATCTATTTAAACTTATTATTTTTCAAATTACAACTATACTTTTTATTGTAAAACTCAAATATTCTTTTTTATTGTTGGGGTAAAGTATAGGGAGTTACAGTTTCATTTGTCAGGTAGTGGGTACATTACTTCTTGGATATTTATTCCCATTCTCATGTTTTGCTCCCACTTTCCTTCCCCCACCTTTCCCAATCATCTTGTTTTTCTCCTTCCCTATTCAAATAAACAAATAAACCTACATATAATATAAAATTAAAATATTCCTAAAAACACAAACTTGTGTTTTTGAATGGTCTTACCAGATTTTACATCAAGTTTCAGACTACACTAAATTGTACCTATTTCTCCAGTATATTGCTTTTAATCTGTTCATTAATCATATTTTCCTACCCACAATATTTGTCTACCCATTCATGTATCTACCAGTGTATCTATGTCACCTAATATACTCAATAACAAGTCTTACTATTACAACATCACTGAAACTTATGTTTCTCATGGGCATATTAGTCAATTGATTCAACACCAGTTAAAATGATTAGATTTTATAACCTATTATTCTCTGTTTCAGTACATTGTAATATTAATATAAACTTAGCTTATTTGTCTCAGTAATACATTGACCTATTATTTAGGAAACAATTCACCTTTGATCCCAGATTCTGTTACAAAATAGAACAAAAATCTGAAAAGCAAATTTCTTCCATGATGTTATTTTTTTTCAAAACTTCTTTAATCTATAAAATGGAAGTCTAAATTTCAATAACTAAAAATGCTTATTAGAAAATGCTTGTTGAGGTTTTTTAGAACATATGAATCAAGTTTAACCTGAAACCTTATAAACTGTGTAGTCCACAATTGCAAGAAATCATTAAGATAAGCAAAATCTATATTTATTTTTTGTCAGTCCTGGGCCTTGAACTCAGGGCCTGAGCATTCTTCTTGGGCTTTCTCAAGGCTAGAACTCTACCACTTGAGCCACAGCACCACTTCCAGCATTTTTTCTATGTATGTGTTACCGAGGAATCAAACCTGGGTCTTTGTGCATGCTAGGCAAGCACTCTACCACTAGGCCAAACTCCAGGCCCCAAAATCTATACTTATTACTACTAGAATGATGCACAGGATTTTAGATTAATTATCTAATCTTCCAATGATGCTTCCCTCCTCTGGACACCAAAGACTACACGACAAATTGTGTGTCAACCGACAGATGAGCATATTTTCTTCTTGACAAAATTATCAACATTATTTTTTGATATAAATAGATGTATAATTTGTGGAGTGTTAAAAAGTAGGTTACCTTTGAATCTCAAGAAATTATTATATCAACTTCAAGTAGATGAACTACTCTTAAGTGAAGGCCATGAGTTCAACCCCCAGTGTTACCAAGAAAGAAGAGAGAGAAGAAGTCAGGAAGAAAGGGAAACAGAGGGAGAGAGAGCGAGAGACAGAGAGGAATGAAGAAGGAATGAAGGAAGGGATGAAAGAAAGAAAAAGGAAAGAAGAAAGAAGCTGAAGCTGTGTGTGATAATTCATGATTATAAACCTTGTTATTCCAAAAGTTGAGATTAAGAGGAACTGGAAAGCTGGATCACTGTCATTTGAGTTTCAAGGAAAACAAACAAAAAAAGGAACATCATGATCTAATCCATCAAGAAGATGAGATTATTCAGAAAATATCAAAGACCAAAATGACTGAGATTGTGGATCTCACCTGTGTAGTAATCACAAAGCCCTATCTTCAAGCCACAACACTGAGAACACACAATCCACTGGACTGAATTTTTAAATTAAATACTTTTACCATTTTAAGGATTTGATAACCCATGTTTTGTTGTTCATTTTGCTACATAAATCTTATGCTTTAAACATATTATTTGATTTGTGTCCTGTCTTGAAACATAGGAGATGGACTTTTTACCTATACATAATACATTTATACATTATTACAAAGACATTGCTTGTCATCTAAACATTTGTAATTAAGATGAATATTGTGGTTTTTGACCATTTCAGTTATTTTATTGCCACTGATGTGAAATAAGTAATATTGCTCTGAATTAAGTGTATATTCAGAGACAAACAGACTTTTGCCCAATGTGCCAAGACCTACTCAGTCAGGCATTACTATTTGTAGTCCTCATCTTCCTGTCAGTATGATAAAAGGAGATCCTGAGTTCAGAGAGGATCTAGGATGGAAAACAATTTTACAATATTTCATTTGTGTTAGATATCTAGTATATATATGTGTATATATATATATATATTGCTACCACTTTGCCTGTCTTTCCACAATGAAATCCATTTTGATGAAGCACCTGCTATGTGTTTAATCAGTGTGTTTAACCCAGCACCTCTGCCAGGCAGCTATTTCCATTGCTATACTATAAATATAAAAGTCAAACTTCTGAGGTGGCTTGTATATGCCCTGAGTTAGAGGCACACAGTAGCAGAGATAGTCTTAAGTACCAGCTCTGTGTGGCTCACCTCATGAACCAAAGTGAGATGCTGTAGTTTTAGAGTATCCTGCCTTCTATCTTGAGCTCCTTTTCTGTTTTTGGCTACTTATCTGCCTCTTTTTAGATTCTGCCTCTGAAAAGAATGCAGAGTACCCCAGATTTCCCACAGCGACATGGATTATTTCGAGCTGTCTATATTAATACTCACATGCAGATTTGAGTGAAATTTGGTTATTCTTATAAGTAAAATCAGTAATATATTGTCTTCATTAAGATCTTTTATTTATATTTTAAAAAACTAATCTATTTTTTGCATTTCTGTTATAAGATGAAATCATATGAAATACCTCTATTGACAATGAGCAAAGTTAGTATGTGTGCAAAGTTTGATAAAGTAATGAGAATGTAAAATTGTTTTCCTTCCTGACTCAGGAGCAGCAATAGAAGCAAGTGAGTGGAACTGATGACTTTAATTTTAAAAGTTATTGCAAAATTAAGTTGAAACTGATGGAATATAAATTCCAAGAGATTTTAAAAAGTTATTTGATGTAAGTAACAATTTTAAAAACTTATTGAATAGTAAAATATGAATTTCTATTTCTAATAAGCTTATTTAAAAATCTAAAACTTCCAGTTTTTAGGTATTGTGTGATTGTTGGTGCAGAGTGACAAAGGGCTAAGTTCTAGAACAGTGCAGTGCACATAAGGATCAAATACAAATGTCTTTCCCCACAATACCTTTTGTATTAGTCTTCATAACATTGAATAGAGTGGAAATTATATTTTTGTTAATTCATCTCAATCCAAAAAATGAACAGAATTTTTCAGTAGCTATTAGGGTCAATTTTTCTCCACCATTTAGTATTTCCTTGGGTGCAAATAGAAATTGTGTTTACTTTTAGGACGTATCATCACAAAATGAGAAAGAAAATCACATCAATGTACTAAAAAATAAAAGCAAAAGAGACCTTAGGGAATGAACAATTATTTGTTTCAGCATGCTGCTGTCCTACTTTTATTGAAAAAATTTACCCAATCCCTGATTAGAAATCTGCCTTGAGAAGTTTCATATATTCATATATACATGTCAGTTTATATATATATGTATATTATTGCGAGTCATGTGTATACCATATATGTATATGTATTCTCCCAAAATTAAAGGCCAAGATGTTATACTTCATAAAGTATTTTGAATTTTGGGAGATTTTAACTCTCTTTTTCTTTTATTTCCTAATAGCAGGCAGATTCTTAACCAGAAAATAGAACAACACTCTCCTCATTTTTTTCTTGCCTATCCTTTTAAAACCAAAATCCAGGAGGGTGGGTCTCAGTGGTTTTGGGCAAGTACTAGAAAATGATGATGCTTTCTGCATAGGCTTTAATTTGAAATATAGATTTGCAGCTTGACTGCTGTAGGACCCTTAATGAGTTCTTATTTATTCTTTGAGATTCAGAAGGGGATAACAGTTAATGTACAGTCCTGAGGTTTAAGGTTAAATTTCATAACATGTAAAATGTACCTAATGTATTAGTCAGCTTGTAGTGCAAATTCACTATTCACTTGTCAATGACTTAGAAAAGAAAGTTTGAAAAAAATGTGGTTTAAAAGTATAAAACTTGAGGGCCTGGGAGTTTGGCCTAGTGGTGGAATGCTTGCCTAGCATGCACGAAGACCCAGATTCAATTCCTTGGTACCACGTATGTAGACAGAAGGGGGAAGTGGTGCTGTGGCTCAAGTGGTAGAGCTCTAGCCTTGAGAAAGTCCAAGGACAGTGCTCAGGCCCTGAGCTCAAGCCCAGAACTGACAAAAAAAAATACAAAACATGAGAAACCTCTTTTAATACTGCCTGCTTAAGAAACAATATCTTCACAGGAGAGGGAAGGGGGTAGGGAAATGGGGACTAAAACATAAGAAGGGATTTCAATGTGTGAGAAGTAATGCATGTTCTATCTGGTGAATATAACTGTAACTCCTCCCTCTATACATTGAAGTAAAAATTATTTTAAAATAAAAATTAAGAATAAATAAATAAAACAATGGTTACATTAAAAAACAAATAATTTCTTCACAACACACACATTTGAATCAAATACATTTTTAAATATCTTTTTATAAAGCTCTGGATACTTATACCTACTTGATTCTGGGTACATATACTCTCACAATTTTTTGTTTGACCCATATATATTGTTTTAATACCTTTTCTTGACAGTTCTTTTATTTGTGATTTAAATATTATGTATAAGAGCACTTATATTAAAATATAGTGTCAAAAATAAGCTCATGTAATATACACAAATACATACACCCATCCTTGTTGAGAATTAGAGACATAAGAGTGAATGAAACAGAAACAAGGGCTCTTGCTATGCTATTGAACTGCTAGGATAGAAAAGTGTGGAAACCAAAGAAATGCTTCTACTATTAGAGATATCTGAAAAAAAATCTAGAAATATTTTTATTACAGACCTGTCCTCCACCTACACAGAGAAAGACACACATTTTCATTTGTACTACATATCTATATATGTTCCTGAGTGTATTCACATGTCAGAATTCCTCTTTAAAACCAAATATACTTTGAAAGCAACACCGTTTCTATTACTTAAAGCTCAAGAATACTAACAACCATATTCAATGCTTTATCTTAAATTGCTTATTACATTAAATAAGAAAAATTGGTTGACTTGTGACTCTTGAGATATAAGGTATATAAATGTATAGTAAAAAGAAAATTAACATGTTACAGTTAGTCAGATAGTCATGTTTTGAGGCCATTCACTTTTGATGTATGAGTAGTCATAAAAGAAAAATATGAGATAGAAACATTCCCTTTTCAAATAATAAGGAGCACCGTTTCTGATTAATATTATTAAATAATAAATATTTTACATTAAAATCTTGTCCCAGAAATGAATCACACCATAACAGCAAAATGTTGTACTACATATACATGTATCTAAAAATATTTGAAATTAGTTTAGCATATGTCTTTATTTGTTTTAATATTGAGCTAGCCAAATTCTTTTTTATAGTATATATATTAGAAACACAGTAAGATAACATACAAATGCTCAAAAGATATGAGGTCAACAATATGAATAATCATAAATTGTAGAGAATTAAGGATAGTTTGGTTATTGTCATTTATTACAAAGCACCCTGTAAATTGTGGTGGAACAAGTGTATTTTGAATTGTTTTGATTCATTCAACAATCACAAACACTTGCATTTGATAAGCTTTTTCAAAATATACGTTGTTTGTCTGTTCTTGTTTTTTTTTTCTAAATTTTTAATGTTATTATAAAGGTGATGTACAAAAGTGTTGTTCATTCTTTTCAAACATCACAAGAATTACTATAAATGCACTGCAGTTGAACATGTGTAAAACCACGAACATGTAAATTAATACTAATGAGAAAAACTATCTGCATGTTTCAATTCACAACAGCTGCACATATTTTAAAAAGCTCAATTAAAGTTTATTCAGACTAGATACCTGATTCAATGTAGAGAGTGATGTCATCATTAGGTATTTTATAAAATGGCACTTAAAACTTGAAAACCATTCTGGGAATATTTGTGGGGGGGCAAAAGAATTGTTCAAAAACAGATAAATAGGAAGTTCATCTCACTTTCTATATGAAATATGACATGCATTTAGTTATGACCTTTCTTTTTTATTTTGGGTCTATTAACATTTAACTTCATAGGTGACACTGTAATGTGGCTGTCGCACTCAAAGTTGTAGTTTTGCTAAAAGCAGATTTATCTAGGCTATTGCAACTGGAGTGCAGTTTTGATTCCATTGAAAGTTAAACATAGGAAGCAAATACAGGGATGTAGCTAATCATATGCATAGACATGTATAACTATGGTATAACAAACACATATTTGTGAGCAATGAAGTCATGGGAAGCATTGTAGTTCAGTTACATAAACATGTACATTTATGGGTAAAGTCCAAACTATTTTGATATTACAAAACATTATATTTGTACCTGTGAATGTTAGGTAGATATTATTTGAGTTTCACAATAAAGAAGCAACAGCTTTGAATATAGATTTATTTTTAAATTTGATTATTTTAACTTAAGGACTAACAGGAAAGCAAAATCTGGGTGACTGCACAGTTTATCTGAAGTTAATTCACTATGAATTGTGTATGTTTGTTTTCTGAAGCTCTGCTACTACATCACAAAGAGAAAGATAAGAGTTTTAATAGGAGCCCTTTTATTTAGATCTTTGGTTATCTACTTAACTGTCTAAAATGGAATGACTATTGGGTTTCCCTGGATAGGGTTTTCTATTCATTCTACACCATCTTTCATTTTGATCCACTTTTAGTTCCTTGAGGTTCCAGGTTGAATTTTTCCAGGACTTGCTTCCCAATGTCACTGCAGAAGCCAAACACTGTCCACTGATGGTCTTCATGTCGTAGAAGTGCATTTGCAAGGCCTGGCTTTCTCTAAACTCCTGGTTTCTTTCTGGCTGCTTTCTTTTCATTCAGCTTGCTGCTGCTGGGATTCTAAACCAATGAGTTAAGTAAACTGGCACCTACCAAGTAAAGCCAACAAGAGTTTTCATAATGTCCTTAAAGAAAGGAAAAGGAAAAGAACTGGAAAACAATATGACTATTTCTCTTACCCTCCCAATAGAAATACATAAGTCAAAAAGAGACTGCTCAGATACACTCACAGAATGTGTTCCATTTTCCTCTTCTAACAAAGTCTTTCAAAGCATTGTTAAAATCAGCCAAGAGCTTTTTTGCATGTTTAATAATTACCAACTAAACACTATTGGGAAAGACACAATGCATGTTTCTTTCATGAACTTCTCATTTCCAAAAGAATTTCTTTCTAAGCTACAAAAGAAAATTATTATATATGTGATCACTACAATACAAAGAACAGTACTTTTATCTAATGTTCAGAATGTTATTGGATCAAGTATTCAAAAGTTAAACTAGTTCACATAACAAAAATACAGGGAATAAGTTAAAAAATGAAAAAAAATGTTATTTTGGGTCATTATATAGAGAGGGGAAAGGCAAACATTTCACATCCTTCATCTCTGACAGATGAGCATAACAACATTTCCATCATTGCTTTTTCTCTATGTCTATGTTTATAGCCAAAATTAAATGGATTCACAGAGCATTTATTTCTGCTGCACAAGATTTAATTTTGATGGGGATCATAAACGAACTGTTTCATTGTGCATATATCTGGGAATATGTCCCTATGTAGTTCATTATTCTTGACTCTGAGAGCTTATGACTATTGACATTGTCAATTTTGATCTCATTACTCATCCATGCCTACTGTGGGGGCTAATAGTATATTTCCATGGAGTTTGTGTGTGCTGTAATGTAAATTCTGACATTGCTCATGTCAGTCACTAATCTACCTCATTCAGTTTGTGTCAAGAGGACGCATCATAATGCTCAACAACTGTCACTGCAGTTTTAAATAGATCTACAATTTCTCAACTTTCCAATTAATTTTTTGTTTAGATTCTTGGTACATTTTTTAAAAAGTTGTGAGCAACTAGCTCATTCTACTACATTCAAAGCAATTGCTAATTTAAAATATTCTTTCCCCAAATTAATCTCCAAGAATAATAGTTCTAAATGAATAATACAGTATTATAGAAAGGACATTGATTGAAATTTGCATTTTTGAAAAAATTATGAATGTAAGGCCATGGACTTCAAATTTTACTTTAAGGATATTTAAAGCTGGTGATTTTGTAATTTTTAAAAGGTGTAGATTTATCCATGGGGCACTTGTTTTTAAGTCATATTTTTTCAGAGTTATATAGCCTGAGTGTTTGGCTATTCTCTTGACTTTTTCTCTGCATACATCCCCTAGTATTTTTCTTTCTGTTTCTCTGTAGTCTTCTCATATCTCCACTTCCAATAATATTTTTATGGTTTTTTCTATTTCTTTTTTTGTTGTGTAGTTTTGTTTGGAGAACAACAAAAAATTAAAACTATTGATAAAATTATTTGTCATCCACATGAAAGTTAATTGACTTTACATGTAAGGAAAATCATCTAAACTGTTATAAGAAACTACATCAAGTTGCTTGGATTTCTAGGGCAAGATAAAGGCAGGTCCTAAGCTAGGGTGCTAAAGAGAAAGGCCATGACCCACACAATATCCAGAATCTCTCTTATATGCAGCCTGAGCAACATCATTCATGAATTCCTGAACCTTCAGATATGTTCATTGTAAAAGATGTTCTGAAATATCCACCAATGTATGTCTCTGACCTAATATATGATGTACTTGGGACTTGGAAATGTATTCTCATGGTTCCAGGAAAATCATACTTTCAGCTCTTTGCCTTTATTTTCTCTCTGTCCATTACCCTAAGAGTATTTCTTTCAACTTGGATGAACCCAAGCTCTGCTTGTTTGTTAGAATCAGCTCTTGGAAACTCAAATTTGCACCACATAGAATTAAACCCATATTTCTTCCAAACTTTAAAAATGCATTTCTTATTGTGTGTGTGTATGTGTGTGTTTAAATTTTTGTAGATTTTCTTTTGTGGATGTTCTTTTAACTTCACTTATTGAAGTCTATGCATCACAAAAAAAAAGTCACCTGCCAGATTGAATCCAATGCCCAGTCTGTGTTCAGTATATGCTCTGGGAAGCACATATTTCATAAATCAATGTATGACAGTATACCAAGAGGTACATAAAAGAACTTAAAAATGGTTGGCTACATGTGCCTCCTATTCTGAGACTCACACTGTTTGTATCAACCCTTTCCTCTAGAAGTCATTTGAAACAACAGTGACAGACTTTGTATCTCATTGCTACAAGAAACTACTGAGCATAGTACTGTGTAAAAGCATCTTCTTATGAAAATGAAATGAATATCAGTAAATGTTACCAAGGGTTTCCTACCTCTAAAAGCTGTCTACATTCTGGTGTAGCTACTGAGGCCTGGATTTTCCAGTCACTTGATAAAAAAGTGTGCATATTTCTTCCTATATATTCCTATATAGCCTCAGTCTTTCTCACGGAAGCTATAGTCTGGTTAGTAGATGAACAAATCCTTTCCTACTGACTTTCAAACCTAGCCCTAAATTCTTCAGTGAAATCCATAATGATACCAAGCCCAGGTCCATTATGGAATAAAAGGAACAATGAAGAAAGCAAAGGCACGATTTATTTTTCTCCTAAAAGCCAGGATAGGATTAGATGATCAAGTTTTCTGCATTTTCTGCAGTATCAATGATGAATTATGAAGATTTGTGGCCTTGGCTTTTCTGACTTATATTTCCTTATGTAGTCATTTGGAAAATTCCTTTTGCATTTTGTTTCACCTTTAATTCTCATATGAACCTACTTATCTGATGAGTTCAACTGGTCTCTGTATAATGATAGATTATTGTCTGTTCTCTTCCACCAAGAGCCCAAGAGTCCATAGATTGTGGTAACACCCTGCCTTCTGTTCCATGCTACTCTCGCCACATTTCCCCCAAACACCCTAAAGTTGAGTGGAGACAATCTGATAAAGCATGCTATTTCCTGGTTCCCAATACATTTTTATAAAACTACTTTTGATCCTTAACTAAAGCATCATATAGTTTTCTCACCGTGATTTTCGTTGATAACAAAGAGCCACAGACTATTTTATTTATTTATTGAAAAGCATATTTATTAAGGCAGTATTTATTAAAATTGAACCTTGATTGAGAAAGACAAAAGTGTATTAGAACTTCTCCAATTCAGCCAGAACATTATTTAGTATCTCTCTAATGATTTTAGTTGAAGTTTTCCGCACATACTTACCATTTTCTTCATTTTTAAAATATGTTCTAAGAGTGATGAATACCTTGTTTCCTTTTTCTTCCACCACCACCTGTTGTATAAGGAATGTTTGAGGAATCTGAAATATGTCCACTATCTTTGCACTTCATTCATGTCAAGCTTTAGAACAGCCATTTGTCAAAGCAGGGTTTTTAAATAAGTTTTCTCGGTCTCCATTTTGTAAGAATGTGACCTATAGGACTAAGGGTCCTTTACTGAGTTGGCTAAATAGCATTCAAAGAAACCACTGTGACAAAAGTACAGCAAACAGTAAATCTTATTTTAATTACTATTTTATGTACATAGGAAAAGTGATCTTCAAGTAGGCATTTTGCTTCACTGAGTCAAATGTGTCACTATACTTGTGAAAGGAGCTACCACAAGTTTCATTTTTCCTTTCATATTTTAGGACAACTATGAGACTTTTTTCTGTTATAGGTTTTTTTAATCATGTGAGAAAAGAAATTTTTGAAAGGAATTTGCCAGTAAAGTATTTTTTATGTCAGATAGCAGAATTTATGCGGGGCATATTTAATAGCAATGTACATTAATATATGTGTTCTTTTTTTTTTAAAGTGTATATTGGTTGTCAGTGGCTCATGCTTGTTATCCTAGGTTCTCTGAAGACTGTGATTCAAAATCAACTTGGGAAGGAAAGTTTATTTTCCAATAAACTCTAAAAAGCTGGAAGTAGAACTGTGGTTCAACTAAAATAGTGCTTGCTTTGGGCAAAAGAAGTTCAGATACAACACCAAGGCCCTTAGTTCAAGTACTTTTGTGCACATACACACACACACACACACACACACACACACACACACACAGAGTATAATGGAACTAAGTAATCATTATTGCCTCAATCCATTTTTGTATGATCTCTTAAAGAGGAATTGAAATACTTTTGAAATTTTTACTCCCAAATGTTTCCTTCACCTACTGTATGTCATGCTTTGAACTGTTTCTGGTTAGAAAGAATATACAGGAAAGCATACTGAGTATATAACCCATATGAAATTTGTCAGTCGTGCCTCTAAGAAATGCTGCTCAGAATAATAACAATAAGTAGATTTTTGTCTGTTAGGCTGCTATAAAGCATTCCTATGAAATTGAATACTTACCGAAATTTCCTCCTACTGGTTTTACTTTAGATATGGGTCAATACTACATGAGTATAAATACCATGAACCATTAAAGTATACTCCTAATTCCTAATGCTATATTCCACCAAGCATCAAGATCAGTGAATGGTCTGACATGTACTGGGTTACAATTATCAAGAAATCACATCTATAAATTTATCATGGATGGTTCATGAAATTCATATACGTATTTAAGAGTAGAATTAAGACAATAGTTTATTCACAGTAAGAAGTCCATTTATGGCTGACATGTTAACATAGTCATGGAAAATAATATTTTTGTGAATATTTTTGTTACCTCTAAAGTTAGCCCATATGTGCTAGTGTAAATGCACTACAGCACACTTAACACAAATGTCAATGCATTCGTGCACTAGTGAATAATACTTGAGGGGCTATTTCTGTGACAAGCTTAGGACCGAGGACAAGTAGAAGAGAGTTGGAAAAATTGGTGAAAATACTACCCATCTTACATCTTTAACAAAATCCTTTGTATAAAGATCTCTTGATTTAGAGATACTTCTTGATGACTGACTGTATGCTCAGGTATAGTTTAATTTTTTTGTGATTCTTTTTCTGATGTATTTTTTCAGTTAAATATAATCCTGATCCTGAGAAATGTATTCTATGTTAATCATCCTAACTCATTTCTTTGGTAAGTGAAATGCTATAATAACAGCGCTGGAGTTTCAGCACACATAAGATTCAGCAAAAGGTTTCACAAGCAACTCTTAGGAGACTACACTGTAAAGACATATGCTTATCCTTTATTTAGGATGACAAAAACTTAAACATATCTTTCAGTACTGTCTCTCCTTTTTTCTCACACAGATACCCTGTATATCAGTAATCTGGACACCAAGTTATTTAAAGCTATTATTTAGTACCATAATAAGTAGTAATTTAAATACAAGGTAAAATCACCACATTGTCTTGTTTACTACTGATGTTAATTTTAAGCTGACGTTCAATGCTCCCCCAAAAGGCAGCCTATGATTTGTTATTATTAAACTGTCAACTGTGCCTTGAGTTAGAAATAGATTCACACTCCACTTTTTACAGCATATCACTTTATTTTCTATCAGTCAAAAAAAATTCCCGAATCGTTTTAATTGTGTCTGTGCTATTTTTCTATTAACTGTTTCATGCATTTTTCCTGGCCTTTTAATTGCAGTTTAATAGTGGTCATTAACACATTAAGGGGTGTTAGAAGAACATTTGAAGTTCTCTTGACTTCTACCAAAGTTGACACTTCAATGCTAGAGTAATTTCAGCTATTCATTTATTTAATAGTGACCTATGCAAATGCGGAACCATGTCATTTTACAAATTGACTGTAATAATTAACTAGAAAGGCAGAGTAAAATGAAACAGGTTATAATTAGAATATAACTGCTACAGTATTACGTCAGCTGGAATAAAATAATCTCAAATGATTAAATTGGTTTCAATTATTAAGAATCAGTTTAATGTACCCACTGTTCTGATTTTTACATTTCTCTTTTTTTGTGTGCATTAGATGTCACCGCATACAATTTATGTATTTTATTCATCTTGGTAAAACAGGCATTCCAGAAGTTTAATTAAGTAGTAAAAGACTTCACATTATTCTACTGAATTCTAAATTAGTTGTAGAAACTAGACAGAGTGCATGCTACATACTACTCAAGATCATTTCAATTAGCTCTATCTATTAAACCACCCAACATTTCTCTTACACAGTAAATATATGTAACATGTCACTAACCATCAGAGGATGTATTTTAATCACATAATTATCACAACTTTCACAACTGGCTGTTAGATGTATCATCTTCATCACTTTTATGCATAATAATTGAGCCATCTTCCCCAAATCACTGACACTTTCCTACATTTGTGATTCATGTACACATTTGTGGTTCAATAGGCCAGTCATGGAAATGCAACCTATGTAGTAAGTTCAAGGCTCCTGTGAACTCAGAAGGTTTCCTGTTCTAGTCTTTGTCTGTGGAACTCGGAAGGTTTCCTGTTCTAGTCTTTGTGGAATTCCTCTCCTTGTCTTCTTTCTTTCTCTTTCTTTCTTTCTTTCTTTCTTTCTTTCTTTCTTTCTTTCTTTCTTTCTTTCTTTCTTTCTCTCTCCCTCCCTCTCTCCCTCCCTCCCTCCCTCCCTCCCTCCCTCCCTCCCTCCCTCTCTCTCTCTCTCTCTCTCTCTCTCTCTCTCTCTCTCTCTCTCTCTCTCTCTCTCTCTCTTTCTCTTTCTTTTCTTTCTTCTTTTTCTTGTGGATCCTGGGGTTTGAGTTTGGCCTGGACACTTTGCCTGAGCGCTTTTCCCTCAGGGCCAGTGCTCTACCACTCGAGCCAAAGGACCATTTACAGCTTTTCCTGTGATAAATTGGAAGTTAAAATCTCACAGTTTTTGCTACTGGGCCTGGCTTGTAATCTCGATTCTCAGATCTCAGCCTGATGAGTAGTAGGATTACAGGTGTGTGCCACCAGTGCCCGGCTTGTCCATGGAATCCTTAAAAGCTGTTGATTAAGTAGCGTTACATTTTCCTTTTACTTTGGGCTATACAATTTGTGTAGCCTGTTCTACCAAGGAGTAGTCCGGAGGGCTGTTGAGTGGTTCGTCTTTGGCCAAATAAGAAGCCTTTTGCGCTTCACTTCAGGAATTCTTTTTCAAGGGAGCGGTAGGAAAAAGAAGGGCATCAACTCCATAAGTTAAATTAGATGAAAACCTTGGCAATAGAGGGAACCCAGGACATGACAGCCAGACTCTTTCCATGACTAAAGGCTGTGCGCTAATTAGCATGCCCGTATTCAAGTTTTAGTTCTTTTCTTTCTTATTATAACAAATGATCTATATAAGAGCAGTACTGAAATTAAAGAATATTGGAAATAGTCCCAATTCCAATCCATGAGTGCTTGTGTCATGGATGATAAAACTTATTTATCCCCTGTCGTTACTGTATCTGACTTTGATACCTGGTGTACAGTATGTATGTTTATTAGGGAAGAGAAGGGGAACAACAAACTGCTGTGAAAGAGGACAGAGGGTGAACCAATGTAAAAGCGATATTCATAAGACAAGATATTGGTAATGGGAGGGGAAAATGATGCAAATGGAAGGAGGAGTGGGAGAAATACAGGAGGGGGTAATCATGTTTCAGAAGAAATGTGCTCACTAATTTACATATGTAACTGCAAACCCTGTATACATCACCCTGACAGTAAAAGTAAAATTTAAATAAAAATTGGTTTCCAAGCTGCGAACTGGTTGCTCAAACCTGTCACTCTAGCTACACAGGAAGCTGAGATCTGAGGATCAAAGTTCAAAGCCAGCCCGGGCAAGAAAGTCCCTGAGACTCTTATCTCCAATTGACCACCAGAAAACAGGCAGTGGCGATGTGGCTCAAGTGGTAGAGGGGTAGCCTTGATCTGAATTCTCAGGAATAGCACCCAGTCCCAGGGACCACAAAAAAGATGATTTCCAGTCAACACATATTTCCAAATTCTGGAATATCCATTTATCTCATCAGTGTCTTAAACTAAGTTGTAGATAGTTTAAAGTACAATTATTTAATGAAAATGATGTCTGGTGGCCTCAACAATATTTGATGATTTTTCATCCCAAACTCAAGTTTTAAACACAAACTATTCTTTTGAAAATGAAGTGGTTTTCAGTATAACTTTTCTCACTCTGTCCTCATTTTTCTCATTGGTCCTGACATCTTTAGTATTTTTTTTTTTTTGCCAGTTCTGGGCTTGAGCTCAGGGCCTGAGCACTGTCCTTGGACTTTCTCAAGGCTAGAGCTCTACCACTTGAGCCTCAGCACCACTTCCGGCTTTTTTCTATGTATGTGGTACCAAGGAATCGAACCCGGGTCTTCATGCATGCTAGGCAAGCACTTTAACCACTAGGCCAAACTCCCGGCCCCCATCTTTAGTATTTTGATCAGTAATTTTGAAAGTACAATCAAGACATGTCACATACCATTCCTAACCAAAGTACTGTTTAAATGCAAATATTAGTGAATAAGGAATATTGCAAAAGTGCTTACATTTTTGGTGTTATTTAACATTGTGTTTGTAATTTCTTTGGAACTTAATACCAAGATTTTTTTCTTGTAATAGACTATTACATAATCATGCTAGATTTTGTACCTTAGTAAAATGTCTTTGAACTGCTAATACAAGTATTGACCAGAACAAAAGTAAGGTCCTCTTTCTTCCTCTTCCTTAGAATTACTGTCTTCATTCCATCCTAAAATTCTCAGATTATTTACAACAGGTGTTTGGAAAACAGTAAGGAAGCCACTATAATACTCAGAAAGTATTGAGTATACACATACTCTGTGAAACAGTTTGAAGAATTGAGAATTCGCTAGTATTAATTAATACCAAGACTGAATAAAAATGAACATGTACTTAATGTGAGGATTTTTTAAAGAGATTATCTGAAGATTTTAGTCTTCATTTGTAAGGTCGAAAATTAGGAATCAGGAAAAAAACCCATTAAACTGATTCACAGAATTCACAGATATGCTGTCTTGAGAATTTAAATCCTATTATCAGTTAAATTGAATCCTGTATTTGGTGTTTAGATACAAAAGCATGTTATACCTTCTGCACTGTTGTCACTCATTACTTCATGCAAATGTCAAGTCAACAGGTTTTGAGAAAAAAATAAGCTTTCTTTACCTGTGAATAATTGAACAAAATGAACTGAAATGGTTCTCTTTCTGGTCACACTGTCCTTTATCTATTTAGTCTAGATATAAGGTAAAAAATTCAATCTACTTATGACATCATGAAGTCAAATGTGAAATTCTAAAAAGAACAGCAATATTTTTAAAAGAGAAATCCACTCAGAACTAGAAAAAATGCCTTGAGCTCCAAACTCACTTCTATTTTTTAAAATGAAATTAGAGTTCTTTATTATAATGTGATTGTAATTAATATTGTGCAGTTGTAATAATATAATTATTATTAATTACATTTTCAAAATGTAATTAAAATCCATTGCTTTGTACAAAGGCAATCACTAGATTACAATTATCTGCATTTCTAAAAGGAACAATTAATATGGTAAATTTCAGTTACATAGTACAAATAACCAGATACTGTACATCTTATAACTATTAATTCATATATCTGGAACAATACTAAACATAGTTAATACATGCACATTTTATTTTAGGACTAAAATTTTAAACATCTGTCTTTAACACAGTTGTAATTTAGTTGCTGATTTAAAAACAGCATTCATTTACATTCATTTCTATATTTATGTGTGACATCTTGAATGGCACATATTTAACTTCCCAGAATCATATAGATCATAATATATCACAAACAGCAACATTAACATTTCAAATAGGGGTTAGTTCTGTATTCATGAGTTAGAATTTAATAATAGATTAAATATAATTGCAAGTTCATACTCATAATAACACTACAGAGTTGTCAATTAAAAGCTATTAATTGGAGGTTAAATTTTCTATGAGTTTATAGACAGTGTCAAATTTCAGATTCCAGGGCTTGCACTTGTATCATTCATGGAATTTATTCTACTTTGAAGACAACCTTATTTTATTTAGCAGTGAAATGGGATTGCAGTTTTCATTTATTCTACATGGTTGAAACAGTAAAGATTTTTTAGATCAATAGCAAAGTGTAAAAGAATGTAACTTTGAGTTGAAAATCACATTTAAGTTTTAAGTTCAGAAAAGATGATATGTTTAATAGAGGAACACATTTAAAAAGATACACATTAGACAGGTACAAAGAGGAAGCGAGGCACAGAGGGATGTGTTTAAATATGATGGAATGAAATGTCATCCCTCACTTTTATCTTACCTATTTTTTAACTCTCTATTAATGAAGGCATTCCTAAACAAAACATATTTTTATTTTTCAGAGATAGGAAAATCTTTTTACTTTAAATTTTTTGTTACATTTTTGGTTTAGATTTTTTATTAAGTACTAAAGAGTAAATTACTTTAGGACACAGATCTGACTAATGTTGGCATAACATACACACAGAAATAGTACAAGAGCCAGAAAGCCTCTTTTAAAGCAAGAAAATTATGACTGCATTGTCAATTTTGCAAGGAAATGAAATATCATAATTATAAAGCACATACATACACCTATGGCATAATATACTTTGTATGCAATATTATATAATTATCATGCATATTAAAGGGGAAGGCAATTCATAATCATAAAAATGATGCATTTTTTACCTCATAGGATATCCTCTATCTATCAAGGCATATACAAAAATATTCCACAGCTAAAAATAAATATTTTTATGAAGAAACACTTGTGTTATAACACTGAGATAATATTTATTGCTGAAAAAAATAAAGAATCTTACTCAACATTTTTCTCTAACTATCAATATATGGGCATTATAAACACTTTGAAAAAATAAGACTAAATATTAAATATATGTATTTTAGAACTGGTAAAAGGTATTTTGAATATCAATTTTTAATTGTTTATTCCCAGCTAATAGAAATATAATGCATATTAAGACATTAATTTAGTCTATCATGAACTTAATAAATGTTTTCTTGGGTTTGAATTTTTGTCCTCCTATTGCTGGACAACTGTTCTTGCCAATAATGGCACTTCCAGGTCTGTTTTCTGTTGGTAATTTTTGAGAGGCTCCTGCTTCCTGCCCAGGCCGATACGTGGGCTCAGATCATTACCTTAAGGTACTAGGTAGCTTTCATAATAGGCTCACCACACTACATTCAGCTTTTCACTAAGAAAATGCCTTACAGATCTTTTGCCACAGCTGCCTCTGAACTGCAAACACAAGAATCTCAGCCTCTTCAGAAACAGGGATAACAATTTTGAGTCACTCGTGTCTATTCGATAAACTCCTTTAAATTCTTATAGCTATAATTCATCAATTTTTGCAGATAACCTATCATTTTTTTTTCGTTTTGCCTGTTTCGCTAGTAAAAGCAGGTATCCTTACTATGATCCTGATCACAAAGAAGATATATCCTTTGCTTAATAATTAATTTAAAAAAAAGTTTTAAAAACCTGGTATATTGTATATACGTTTATTTGTTTATTTGAAATAGGAAAGAGAAGGGGGGAAAAACAAGATGATTGGGAGGGAGTTGGGGGAGGGAAATGAGGACAAAAACGTGAGAAGCAGTATCAATGTGTGAGAAGTAATGCACCTACTACCTGGTGAATGTAACGAAAGAAAAAATATTTTATTTCCTATTTGTGACACATTGAATTTTTCTTGCCAAGTGTATGGTATATATCAACATGTGTATTTTTGCAATTGTTAGGATTTCAATTTGATTCTGTGTATGTGTTCCCTTCCTAAGGATTGAGCTGTCCCTGAGCTTTTTTTGCTCAAGGCTAACACCCTACCGTTTAAGTCACAGCTCTTTTTACCCTACTTTCAGGTCATTAATTAAAGATAAGAATTTCAACTACTTTCCTGACCTGAATATCTTCAAAATATGATCCTTACATCTCAGCCTCCTGAGCAACTTGGATTACAGCTTTCAGCTACTGACACCTAGCAAAGTTTGCTTCCTTATTCTGTTAATATGATAAATTTTTCCAATAGATTTTTTGAAGGTTAAACCAAATGAATGCCTTGGAACAAACTCTACTTGATTATTATGTAGAATTCTTTCCTTGTCATCCTGGCATTTGATTTGTCATTTTTTTGTCAAATTTTTGGCATCCGAGGTTGCCATTATTATTGGTATCTATCAAAATGAATGAGAACATGGAATTAGCGGTTGAATCCATGTCTAGTACATCAGAAGCTGTAAATTTAATCACTATTTCAGTACATAAAATATAGATTTCTTTGTGTTATTTTTTGATGTTATTGCTGCTTTGTTGACATGCACACTGGACGTTATTTTAGCAATAATTGCCTGGATATGTATTGATTTATTTTTTAGGTACACAAGTATTATTTATTTACTTACTTATTTATTTTTTTGCAGCCAGTCCTGGGAATGGCCAACTCAGGGCATGAGCACATCCTTGCCTCAACTAAATTTGTAATTTTTAAAATTTTTATTTCCTTTTTTGATAGCTAAGTCTAAATAGGAGTCTCACTGACTTTGCTGAGAGGCTGGCTTCAAGCCTTAATCCTCAGAGCTCAGCCTCTTGTGTAGCTTAACTTAATTTTGAATGATATATACAAGTAATACAAGAATCCCTGGCTAAGCAGATTCCCTTGCAAACATACACACACCTTTCAGCACACTAACACCATTACAATGTCTTATCTTCTGAGTTGCATTTTCCCCATTAGATATTTATAGTATACATTGTCTTTGTTCCTCTGTAATTTGTTTGTGCATTCTTAATTTTAAGCATTTTTCTATGTTAAGCAATTCTGAAGTTTTATTATTCTCTTGGAAATTTGTTTAGCTTTTAGAATCTATGCTTCCTGGTATTATTAAATTTGTTAAGCATTTTTGATATTGTTTATTCAAATATGATGTTTAATATTGTCACATAGCCTGAAATGATTACATGTTTAGATATTTTTTCAGTCAGTTATTTGTTTTGTTTTCATTTCATATTTAGCAATCTTTGTCCTATCTATCTACTGCAGGTACAGAGAACTTTTGATTTCCAACACTATCATTTTTATTCATATAAGTTCCACATCTATTTTCAAAATTCATATTTTTGCTCAAATTCTTCTATGTTTTTATAATGACTATTTTAAAGACTTTGTTTATTAACTCCATTGTGTGTTTGGTTTTTTGTTTCCAAAATGATGTTTCAATTTCTTTGTCTCAGAGAGACAAAAAAAAAGTACCTCTGTTTTACTTGTGAGAATTACATCTAAAATATAAATATGTATGTAAACATATATCATGCCATATGTAGCAAAACACAAATGTATTAATTAAAGTATGCTATATCTAGAAGATAATTCATTTTAACTATTAACTTACAGTTAAATAAAACACTACTGAAAAGCTGTACTTGTGTTTGTTTGAGGGAGGATAAACTCAAGGGAAAGAGGACTAGAGAGAGGAAGAATAGGCAAATATAGTCATAATATTCAATGTACATATGTAAAAAATGGAACATCTCTAGAGGTAGGAGAAATAGGGGAGAATGATGGAAGTGGTGATATTGATCAAGATGCATTTTAACCATGAATTGTCATGTTGAATTGAAATTCCTTTGTCTAAGTACTTAAGGATAATAAAAATAAAGAAAGAAAGAATCACAGAAACAATAATATAATGGAAGAGGAACAAAACAACTAAAAAAGAAATCTGTAAAAGAGAAAGTAATGTAGGAAATACTCTACCCAAGATATTCAGAAGTGAATTACTTAACTATGAAATTCCATCCATTCAATTTGTGAACTACCTACATGGTGTGACTTGAAGCTTCCTATAGAGAGAGGTGAGAGAAGATAGGTTCATAGGAAGGAAGAGAGGTCAGACTTAGTGGAAAGAACATGGGTTAAGCTCAAAAGTAATGAGTGAAAGGCACATTCTGGGAAAGAAGACAAAACCAGTTTGGCTACATCGAGGGGGAGTATTATAAAATAAGACTGTAAAAAATAAAATAAAATAAATTGGGGACAGATTATATAAGCTTTTGATTCCAGTCTGAGGATTTGCTGCTCTTTTTGGTTAAAAATGGGGAGTCACTGAAGGTTTTTGACTAGGGGAGTGAACTGACCTTGGGGTCAATTACTCTTGCAGCAATGTGTAAAGTAGATTGGAAGAGAGAGAGAATGAAAGTGAGGAGACACCCTGGGAGGCTATTGAATTAGATCAGGTGACAAGTAATGAAAACCTGAACTATGAGAGTAGCAGTAGGACTGGGAAGAAAAGGATGAATTCAAGATATCTTTCATGGGTCAAATCTGTTGGGTTTAGTAACTAATGAGATCTGAGAGAACTGCTAAAAATTTTTTGAGATGTTTTAAAAGCCTGAGTTATTGAGGAAGTGATAAGTTAGGGGTACAAGGATGAAAGCAGGTATGAGTAGTCATAGGATATGTGTGGAGTATTGATGGATTGTGTGTGTGTGTGTGTGTGTGTGTGTGTGTGTGTGTGTGTGTGTGTGTATGATGGAACATTGATTGAAAATGGTACAGAGATGGGTTTTGATACACTGTTCTTACAAACAGTGAAAATTACTGGTTTTCAGGGAAACACAATAACTTGTAATATATGAAGAAAGCATTCAGCTCATTGTTGATTCTCAATAAATGCTGATGGAACAAATTTTAACAAGTGAACATTTTCAATTTCATTTGTTCAAGAAGTATTAGGTAAGTTTTATGTGGCAGAAACTGGTCTAGATACTGAAAAGTATGGCTGCAGTAGAAGTGGTCTCTCCTTTTCAGAAAAGCTTGTCTCCAGAGAAAGAAAGAAAAATAAATGAGCATTTGCAATAAACAATTATATGAATTATTTTAAAGTACTAGTGGACATGGAAGAAGGCAGAAGGGATCATCTCAATCTGTAATGCTTAAGAAAAGTATATAAACAAATTTCTGACTTAGCAGCACACACACACACAAACACTCACAAACTAAGTGGTGTTACCAGAAAACAGTGCCATTATCTGTATCAACTGTTGCAGTCAGAGAAAAAAACCAGGAAAGGTGTGGAATGTAGTCAATTTGATAGAAAAGTCTACTAGGAAAGTAATATGGCAGAGGTTTGTATGTGACATGACATTGTGGGATGATGGCACTTCAGCCATGGTTGAGGAGCAGATATGTTTAAATACAGTGTGTAACCTGGCTTATTATGTAATTTCTGGTTCTTCCTGGTTAGAGAGGTCATTCTTGCTGTTGTCACTAGAAATTAGCAATCTGACTTGTATGAGATGTTTTCTTCTGTCAAGGTGCAGCTAGCATGGTCATACTAGGTAAGTATTTTCATTTGGTGGTGATCACCCTTGCCAGGCTCTGATTTTCCTTAGAAACAATTTTACTTCCTTTCCATAAAGATGTTATCTATAAGTTTTATGTTTTCTAGAACCCAAAGTTATTGCAAAATGAGCCAATGGTGAAGAGAATGGCTTAGATGTACAGATACAAAATGGTGGCATATGAATAGCCTTTTCTCTTGTTTTATTTGATTTATAATCACAAAATAGCTTAAGTAACTGCAACTATTATAGCTAAGTAATTACAACTATCATAGCACACATAACAATTTGTTGCAGTTTGTAATATTTGGGTGTGCACTTGTAAATGCTTCCTTACCAAACCACCAATGTACTCCAGACACAAATATGTTCTAAGCACAGTGTTATGTATCTCAATATTTTTCGTAGCCGGCCCAGTTTTACAAGGAAGTGTGCATCTTCTGATCATCAATATGGGATGTTAGGTTTTTCTTTGTTGTTGATGTTTCATTTTTTATTTTACTTTTGGTTTTTTTTGCCAGTCCTGGGGCTGAACTCAGGGCCTGGGCACTGTCCTTGCACACTTTTTGCTTAATGCTAGTGCTCTGCTACCTGAGCCATAGCATCACTTCCGGCTTTTTCTGTGTCTGTGGTACCGAGGAATCGAGCACAGGGCTTCATACATGCTAGGTGAGCACTCTACTACTAGTCTATGCTCTGAGCCCGAAAATTAGTCTTATTCTCTGCTTTCTCTTTTCTCAAAGGGAAGTGGCTCGTATTATACTAGAAATTTCTAGAACTCATTCTACTTTTTCTAGCACCATAACAATTAAGTTGCCGATTAGTTCAATGAAATAATTCAATGCAATGTGCTATCTTTGGTCAAGGATCCCCAAATCTCCAACAAAAATGTTCACATTTTTTGTTCATTTTTTGGCAAGCTGAAGGCAGATCATCCAATCAATGATACTACCAGTGAACGTTCAGGTCCCATGATGGATGCAGGTTGGAAGGCTAATCTACTCCTTGGAAAACAGCTGATCATGAGATCCAACTCACTCCTAATCAGTATGAGGTGAGAAACACATTCACTCATTCACTCACATAAGTTCAATCCACTGGAGTTTGAGAGAATTGTCTGTTATTCCAACTAGTGTAATCACTTCAATCTACATGATTCCAATGTTGTTTAGGCCCTAATCTCTTGAATGACTTTATTCCCAAAATTCCTTGATACTGGGAAAGAAAAATCTTCTCTTTACATGGTCAATGAATACAGTGTCAAGCTAATTCTTAGGAATCTGAAGCATACCTCAGAGAAAGAACTGAGGCAGATCGCTAAGTCATTTATTTAATGTTCCAGTAGAAATCCATAGAAATAAGTATTTGGTCATTTTGGGTTTAGATTTCTTTTAATTAATTAATTAATTAATTTTTTACTGTAATATATACAGGGGTTACAGTTACATTTGCTAGATAGAAGGTGCATTAATTCTCACACGTTGATACCCCTTCTCTTGTTTTTATCCCCATTTCCCTCCTCCCACCCCTTCCCAATCATATTGTTTCCCCCTTCCCTATCCTATTTCAAATAATCAAATAAACATATGTATAATATACCAGGTAACAAAGTCAGATACAGTAACAATATGAGATTAACAAAAGGGCAACAAAAGTGAGAAATAGCATAGTACATTAAGAACAACAATCACACAAGATAAAGCTCTTGTTTCCATATTCTAGAGTTCCTTTCATTTAGCCTCATCTTATATGACCTTATGCATCTAGGTTTTGTGCTATTGTAATCCTCTTCTAGGAAAGTCCTAGATGTGTACTAGTTAATATTTCATATGAGATAATACCTTCAGGATTCTTACAGGAAATAAACTTTATATTAAATCACGTTTATCCCGTATACACCAGAAATTTTTGTAAGTACAAAATTAGTTTTGACAAAAAATATAAAAAAATGAGTGATGGTTTGCTCAGTACTATCTGGTTATTAACATATATTTGATTAGAACATGTATTTGATTGCTATTATAGGTCTTCTGCAAATACATAGGAACATTCTTAATGATACCAAAATTTTGCTGAAATAAACTAGTTTTTTTCTTAGACAAATATTTAAGGGGAAAAGTATCACATTTTTATTTGAATCCAAAAATACTTCAAATAATGCATCCTTATTCTCCCACTCAACATCATGTTTGAGTAACTCATGTAGACATGAGTTGAAAATGCTGCTTGATGCCTACTGACCTTTTGGCCAATTTATATAACCTCTTCCTTCCTCACTAAAAAATAATACCTCATAATCTGTCTTTGCTCTCCTGGCATTCTTTACTCAACAGGGAATCTGGAGTGATATTTAAGGCAAATCATTTAGGATTTTGTTCAAAAGCTACCAATGGCCTTTCTTCTAACTTAGAAGTCAGCCCTTAGAATGGTCTAAAAGGTCTCATGTGATTGGAGAGTTGTGTGTTCATTTTCTGTTCTTCCTTGTTCACTATATTCTAGCCCATTAGCCTTCTTACTAGTTTTCAAAATTTCTCAGTGGAAAAACTGAGTTTAAAACATGTCTAGTTTTTGTCTTCCCAGCATAGTTAGTGTTTCTGATTTGTCTAAAGGGTAGGTAAGGCTTTCTGTAATCTCTGGAATAAACTCTTAATAATATGTGGTAACATTCTTGCTCATCTCATATGTCAACATGATGCCACCTGAACCTCACAGTATCCCTAAGAAGCAGTCATATTTAGTGTCTTTAGAGTGTTCTCTGCACTAGAATCATATTGTGTTGGCTGAAAATCTTATTAAATACATTTACTGATCATGATATTCCACAAATCCTTAAACTTGCTCAGTTTCTTGATCAATAAACTGTGTAGCAGTGGGTTATTGATGAAAGTTTTAGAACAATTGGAGGAGGAACAAGCATTGGCAACTGTTATCTGTTGAAGTCTGGGGACCTCTCACAGGCCATATCCATCCAATGACACTGACTCCATGAGTGTAAAAAGCGTTTGGTTCAGATTTTCACGTGACTTGTTACATAAATATCCCAAAACATAACTTGATCTTGTTACCACCAAGCACATAGAAACTCTGAGTAAACATCCAAAGAAATTGCAGGTTGGCTTTGAACCGTGATACTCAGATCTCAGCTCCCTGAGTAGCTAGGATTACAGGCATGGGCACAGTGCCCAGTTAATGTTTCTACTTTTATTCACTTGCTTCTAATTTTTTCTTCACTAATAATTGCTGTAGAAATTCAGAAATTGTAAACTCATTCAGTATCCAGTTAGGTAGAATATGGAATTAATCAGGGTTGATAGAGGTCTAATTGTGGTCTAATAACCACAATTTTATAATAGTCATTTAATTTAGCTTAGCCATGCTTTGTATTGAAGTATTCGAACTTTTGCTGATACTTTTTGAGATTACTTTCATTATCATACAGAAAGCTGGCTTTTTAAAATAAAAATTAAATTTAAACAAGTTTGCAGTGTATACTTTTCTATGATATTATATAGACAGACTAACATTTTTTTGACTGATTCAACAAATTGTGGCTGCAGGTCTTGTTCATTATTTAGTTATAAAGCTTTTAGTGGCACTATGAAAGCCCAGGACTTCTTATCTCTTCTGAAAAATTGTAGCAAAGTAACAGTCAGGATTGTTTGTATTGTGCTATGATAAAAAAAAAATTAAAGGCACCACTGATTTACTTAAACAAATTTTGTTTCTTCCCTCATGTTCTTCTGCCCACGAAACAAAGTAGAGGTTCTTTTTGTCATAGAGGATACTTCATTTAAAAGAGCAGGGTGTGAAATTGAGCTCAGAATCGTTAGAGTTGGAACTAGTTTGTCCTTAGTTGTTATTAGAATGCAGTCAAATTGTACTTCATAGATACAAAGGTCAAAAAATAGTGAGCATAACTCCTTGTTCTCTCACCAAGATCTTTCTCTTTTGGTGAATCCTCAAGGGGATTTAGAACTGTTCTAGGACAACTGCCTCCTTAGATATCTGGGTTTTGAAGATCAGTGGACAGATACTATGTCTTCATTACTTTATTGCTGAGGGGTACACAACCAGAGAAACAAGCATTGAAGATACTGAGAACTCACCTTTTGAAATAAAATTCTAAAGTGTGTTTACATGAACCATGTAACTTGGGGAGAAGGGAAGTTGGGAGGGAAAACCCTGGGATTGAATGAGGTAAGGCGTGACGCTTTTGAAAAGGAAATGTACTCATTACCTGACTGTAACCACTCTGTATATCACCTTTACAAGAAAATCTTGAAATCTAAAAAAAAGTGTTGTTGTAACATATCCTCTAAGAGCAAAATAATTCTGTTTGTAGAAAATAGGGAGATTGAATAGCAATTTGAGGGAGTAAATAGTTCTTTTTTCCTTTATTGTACATTCTATTTCCAGCTTTCTGGGGGTCTAGCATCCCCAGCAACCAAAAAGTAAAGAAAGTAAAATAACCAAAACCCAACTCTTTTGAACTATAAAAATCACATACTATCTATAAGAATTAAATTCTCAATGAGATATATAATCACTCAGAAATAAATTTAGCCAAAATTGTAAATTTTTAAAAAAGCATAAAAATCAAGAAAATGAATTTGATGGTGTGAATTTACAGGAAATATTTAATTATTCACTCCATCTTTTGAAATTATTATGTTTTCTTATAACATAGGTACAAACAGAATTGAATAGGTAGTATGCATTTCTCTATAGACATTTCAATAAAAATACTTTGATTTCATTAACTCACTGAAGAGTATCTAGTTAGTAAGTATCTAGTTATGGAGTAAATCTCTGTGTGAGG
>NC_143513.1:58773097-58878097 GCF_031878675.1 Megascapheus bottae | reverse complement strand
TGCAGCTAACACTGTGACTACTACAACATAATTCTATACATTTAAAACCATGTAGGAAAAACTTTTGTCTCTCTACTGTTAAAATACATAGATAATTTGAATGGGAAACCATGGAATGAATTTGGAAAGGATTGAAACATTACTACATCAGCATTTTAATTTCTAGAGGCAAAAATGCAACTTAGTATACTGGTAAAATGAATTTGATAGTGATAAGTACAGAATGTCTTAGTATTAATACATGCAGTCATCTTAAAACTAGATAGCACAACTAATTAGAGATTAGCTTTCTAAGTACTGAAGATCTGTACTTCAGAATTAAAAAATGTATTTATAAATTTGAAAGTCCAGTTATGATGGCTAAGTATATATTTATATAATTTTATTTTCAAGAGGCAGGAACCTCGCATTGTATGAATGATTTCAGCCAAATCTGAAACAATGAGTGAGAATGATAAATAAGTGAGAAGGTCATTTCAAGTTTTAAATAATAGCATTCTTTGATTTCTTTTCCTTTTTAATTATTCTAGCATTTGTAAAAAAATTAAGTAGCATCTTAGGTTCAGCTTAGCTAAGTGCAGATTAATTGTTTCACAATTTTAATCTAATAAAATGGTTTTATCTACTTCTACATTTTTTTCCTGAGGAGTAAGGAGTTCTATTGAATTGACTGGAAAAGAGACATTTTATTTTTTTATTTTTATTTTTTCCAATTCCAACCACTTTTATTAGTATCAATTAGTTGTAGAAGAGGTTCCTTTTGATATGTCCGTATGTTCATCCAGCGTATTTGGATGAGATGTAGCAAAGCTTTTCATTGAGCCTTTTATTTGGGTTGTTGACTTTTTCATTTCCTTAATGTTTTCAAGATTTCTCATATTTTACAAATTCCTTCCTTATTTCATGTATCTGTTTATTGAAATCCCATTTGAGTTAAGTCAGCTGCTTACTTGTTATCTTTAATTTCAATTATGTTTGCATTTGGAAGAGACATATTTCCCTGTGCCTTCATTTTGCTAATATTTCTATATTGTGATTAATGATTCCAGTGCAAGTTTCTGATTTGAGGGTTTAACATCCAGTGACTTTTCAGTTGGAGAATTTCCGATGTTTGCCTATGGCATGGTAGCTACATGATTGTGGTGATTTTAGCCAAGTTAATACAGCTTTTGAGGGTGGCAGGATGGGAAGAATATTAAGAAATGCTAAAACAAGCAAAAGCATAGAAACATGGACCACATGATTACTAGGTAGAAGCATACTTCTTTTATGTTGCTTTGCCAATTCTAAGCTGAAGATATTTTCTCCTAACAAAATCTGGTGGTCTTAATTCTTTCTTTTTGCTGTTGTTGTGGTTGTTGTTGTGAGTGAAGACTCATTTCTTTACTTTCATCCAAATGCCCTTGCTTGAAAAAAATGAAAAGCATGCACACAAATGGCATTCTTATAAAGAAAAACAAATTAATAATTAAGCCATAAATCAACAATAATAATACAACAATAAATCCAAGGACATTATAAAAAAGTGTTTACAGGTGGGTATAGGAGTGTTAAATTTATAGAATAGTTAATTCTACTCAAAATCAACACATGTTTAGGAGAACCTTCTAACTTTCCAACATTTTGATTCAAAATTCTTATAATATAAACAGAGGCTCTGCTATAGTGGCTTGTTCAATTTGTGGAGTCAGTGACTGATGTTTAAATTTACTAATAAGCCCTGGTTGATAACAGATAATATTATTTTGCTGTTTTCTGAAGGAAATTGCTTTTATTTCTCACAATTAACATGGATCAGGGATTATTCACTCAACAAATATTTATTCAGTAGGCACTCATTTAGCTAGGCACTGTCTTTCCAGTGTATGATACACTGAAATTAATCAAAAGAGAAAAAAATCCCACCTCATGCAGCTTACACTCTAGTGAGAGAGATAGTGAGTGTGAGGCACACTAGTTAAAGTACAACATGAAATACTATGTGATGAGGGCAAAGGCATAAGAGAAAATGTATCAGGAAAACTGAAAGGGAGCATGCATTGTCACCAGAGGGGTTGGAGGTGAGGATGATTATTATATTGAAGTAGGAAGTGAGAATGTCAGTGGAATGGGAACCTAGAGAAAAAGCACTTTATGCAAACAGAATATTATTAGAGGGTTGGAACAAGAGTAATATGGTTTAAGTTATATTTTAAAAGGACCAATCCATTCAGACAGATCTCAGAAAGAAACTCTGTAAGAGAATAAGCGTAGAAGAAGAAAAATGGAGAAGTTAATCAAGATGCCGGGAAACCATTTCTAATTATTTTTTTTTTTCTTTTCCAGTACTGACAACTTGAACTAAGGATCGGATGCTTTTGCTCACAGGCTGATGCTTTAACACCTGAGCCATGTCCATGACCTCTATCATTGAGCTTTTTTAGTAAAGGAAAGTACAGAGACGGATTGCATTCATATAGAAATCTCTGTTTAGGCAAGTTGTCATCACTCTCATATCTACAATTTCTTCTCAACTTTTGCTTCTCTCATTCTCCTACTGGATTTCTGAGATCACTGTTCTATAAGCCATGTGGTCCTCAGAGTCCATTTCCTTTGAATTGAGCAAAGACATTACTGGCAGCTGAATCCTCAAACAAAAATTAGTTTAAAGTTGTATGATGTTGTTCTTATTATAGATGGATGCATACAGTTTGTATTCTTGTTTCCTTCTTTCATTAAATATTAGGTTCTTGAGATTCAATAGTGTGGATTTATCTAGTGATATTTCTTTCATTTTCATTACATCACTATATCCAAACAATTTACCTACTATAATTTACCCACATTTCCTCTATTATTGGTAATGTGGTTATTTCCAATTTTCTTCTAACATTACAAATAATGACACCAGAAACTTTTATTCTTAGGACATAGGAGGTTCTGTAGATTATTGCATTATTCATTCTTACAGCAATCATTTTAAATTTGGTTTGACAGTCAGATGAATCAAAACCAATATATTCACCCTGTACCAATCCATGAAGTTTTTTAGAAAAGATAGAAGCACCCAACAAAATGTACATATGTATACATATATGCATATATTATATATATAGCCACAGCATATCATAGACTTTGTGATTTTCATACAGTACTCCCTGTAATTTTCTGTTACTTAATACTAGAGGGATACATTAATATAGAACATGTATAAATCATCTTTGTTAATGAGAGCCAACAGATTAAGAGTAATATGTAGATATCTGGGAGTCCTTAATCCCTTAAAATTAATGACTGTGCTGTAAAAAATAGTAATAAGAGGTACATTCCTTCAAATAATTAAAGCCACATATGACAAACCTACAGCCAGTATAATAAATGGAGAAAGACTGGAACCATTTAACTTAAAATCAGGAACTAGACAGGGATGCCCACTCTCTCCACTTCTCTTCAATATAGTGCTGGAATCCTTAGCCAGAGTAATAAGGCAACAGAAGGACATCAAAGGGAAACACATAGGGAAAGAAGAAATTAAACTATCCCTATTCGCACATGACATGATTCTCTACCTTAGTGACCCAATTAGCTCCATTCCCAAACTCTTAGAATTAATAAACCACTTTAGCAAAGTGGCAGGATATAAAATTAACCTTCAAAAGTCAATACCCTTCTTGTACACCAACAATACACAAACAGAAGGCCAAATCAAGAAAATGATCCCATTTGCAATAGCCCCCAAAAGAATAAAATACTTAGGAATATACTTAACCAAAGATGTAAAGGAATTATTCAGTGAAATCTATAAAAGCCTAATGAAAGAAATTAAAGAGGACACTAGGAAATAGAAAGACATCCCATTCTCATGGCAAGGGAGAACCAATATAGTGAAAATGCCTATACTGCCAAAATTGACATACAAATTCAATTCAATCCCCATAAAATTCCAAAGACATTCTTTAACTGAAATAGAAGATATAACTCAAAGGTTCATATGGAACAAGAAAAGACCTAGAATAGCCAAAACAATTCTAGACAAAAAGAGCAATGCAGGTGGTATTACAATACCAGACTTCAAACTCTAATATCAAGCCATAATAACAAAAACAGCATGGTACTGGCACAGAAATAGACTAGATCAATGGAACAGAATAGAAGATCCAGAAATAGAGCCACATACCTATACTCAACTTATATTTGGCAAAAGAGCCAAAGATATACAGTGGAACAAACACAGTCTATTCAATTATTGGTGCTGGCAAAACTGGGCAGCCACATGCAGAAAACTAAAAAAACTGACCCCAGCCTTTCACCATGCACAAGCATTAACTCAAAGTGGATCAAAGACCTCAATGTCAGACCGGAAACCTTGAAACTGCTACATGATAGAGTTAGAGAGACACTGGAATTGATAGGCACAGGCAAAAACTTCCTGAACAGAATCTCAGGGTCACAACAGATTGGAGACTGGCTCGATAACTGGGACTACCTAAAAATAAGAAGTTTCTGCACAGATAAAAGCATTGCCACTAAAGTAGAGAGACACCCAACCAACTGGGAAATAATATTTACCAATAATACATCAGACAAATGCTTACTATCCAGTATCTACAGGGAACTCAAGAAACTAACAACCCCCCAAACCCAACCAACCAATAACTAAATGGGCAAGGAAACTAAAGAGAGACTTATCAAAAGAAGAGGTTAAAATGGCAGAAAAGCATATGAGAAAATGCTCATCATTCATGGTCATCAAGGAAATGCAAATAAAAACAACTCTAAGATACCACCTTACCACAACAAGAATGGCCAAGATTTTGAACTCAGACAATGACAGATGCTGGTGTGGTTGTGGAGAAAATGGAGCCCTACTGCACTGCTGGTGGGACTGTAAGCAAGTTCAGCCACTCTGGAAAGCAGTGTGGAGGTTTCTTAAAGAACTGAAAATTGACCTTCCCTATGATCCCACCATACCACTTCTGGGCATCTACCCTGAACATCATAACCCAAGATATGACAAGGATACCGCACTATTCACAATAGCCAGGCGATGGAAGCAATCCAGATGCCCTACTACAGATGGATGGATACAGAAAATGTAGTATATATATATACAGTGGAATTCTGCATAGCCAACAGACAAAATAAAATAATGGCATTTGCAGGGAAGTGGATGAATCTAGATCGAATCATGTTGAGTGAGACAAGTCAAGACCAAAGAAATAAAAGGTGCATGGTATCCTTTATATGTGGCTATTAAATCCAAACAGTACAAGAGTGAGGACTCAATATTTGTGTACCCAATGCTATGGACATGGTATTGGAAATTAAACACAACTACATAGACATAAAAATCTATGACTCTATTGACATAATGTTTTATTACATAGATTAATATGTATCTATGACATCAAACCCTCAGCCTAATTTTAATTATGTTCTAAAATCTTAAGTGCTAGTGATTGTATATAGAGATTCCCTTCTTGAATACTTGTTTGTTAAATATGTCATTTGAAATATGATGTAAAAATCAATGTTAATAAATTCTTTAATAAAAAATTAATGACTGTCACATCCTTTAGTGAAGCTGAATGTTAAGTTAAATACCTCTCAAAGTTTTATTTATTTTGATTTAATTAATTCTGTGTGTGTGTGTGTGTGTGTGTGTGTGTGTGTGTGTATGACAGTCTATATAGTCTTGGAATAATGATTATCCTAAGTCTTCCAAATGCTGCTGGTATTACAGGTATGTAGCATCACATTTGGCTATCTTTCAAAACTTCACAAATGTCTTTTTATGTCTTCTTTTTCTCACACAAGCCACAGGCAAATTTCTTGGAGCCTAAACTCAAACATTTACCTGCCTATTAAAGTCCCAGAAGATATCTGTCCTGAGATACAAATGAGATGTTAGAAAATTTCCCCTGATTTATACTTTAAATGTCAATTACCTGTTAAACCAATTTTATTTCAATTCTCAGTGGAACAGAAACAAATAAAACACTTTATATTTAACTAAAGAAATGTCGGTCATATATTTCTAACAACAGAGGGAATACTGAATGGAAAGTGTGCTTACAATTACATGCCTCTGCATTTTTCAGTGCCCTGAAGTGACAGTTGATTTGTCAGTTAATAAAATATAATATACTAAATCTGATGTTTGGAAATTATATTCAAAAGAGGAACACTGATGCATGAGAATGTAAATGTATTATGGAATAAGAGATGCTAGTATTTACAGATAAGCATTCTTAGTTATTCATATATTATTTCATTTCATTTACTTTCCTTAAGTATTTGAGTAACAATAATACAAAATAAACTTCTAAAATATCATTATATTATGTAGCATAATATTTCAGCTTGGATTTCAGGAATGCTAAATGCAATGCATTTAGAAGTCAGTGCATTTTGGGATTGCCCTGATTGTTTAAATATCTTGTCCACAAGGATATATATTTGCAAATATTAATTAGATATACTAATAATTGACTTAGTATTTTGATATGGTGATACCATTACACATTTTCCCTACGCATATGAGAAGTTAATTTCTGGTAAGTTTTTATCAAATGCTTTTGCAATAGATCTATTACAACTAAGTAATAGTATTTTAGTGATTATGTTGATTTAGTTTTAAAATTTAAATTTGCCTATTCAGCTTGAAAAAGTAATGTGAGCTACTTGAATTATTACCATTAATACTGTATCAAAGCCCAATTATTTATCTTACTTTTGACAGTCTTTAATTCTATGAAGACAATATGGAAGATTGGCTGAAGAATGGGAACCAGGGGCATGTAATACCCACATTTACGGTATGTCCTATGGCAAACATGATGTGTAGAAAGGCATCATTAATCCATTTCATTCATTTACTTATATTAATAATATCTACTAGAAGTAGGCATAGTGCTGGCATTACAGAGATTGGCTGAAGCAATCATGAGTTTTATTTATAAGGATAATGGAGGAATATTATTTTATGCTCATATACTCAAGTACATAATTACAGAAATAAGAGCTCATGATCAATGGTAAGTAGTATTGAAAAATTTACAGAGGAAAACAAAAGTAAGTGAAGCAATCAGTCAGATTAAAATATTGTATATTCATGTGCAAAATAAGATGGTGAACATTTCTGTGCAATTAACACACAGTTTAAAAAAAGCTGAATGGCAAAAGTGAAAAACAGGATGTATGCAGAGAGTATATGGCTTCTAAGTGCATGTGTGAAAATAGAGTAAGAAAACTTGTGAGATTATTTTGGAAGGAAGGATATGAAGGGAGGAAGTAAATCTCTTCAAGGCATATTATGGCCATGTCAATATGAAGCCCCTTGTATAAGTAATAATACTAATACAGATGTGGAAAAAAAGAAAAGATATACAGGGGCCTGGAGTTTGGCCTAGTGGTTAATGTGCTTGCCTAGCATGCACAAAGACCCTGGTTCGATTCCTTGGTACCACATACATACAAAAAAGCCAGAAGTGGTGCTGAGGCTCAAGTGGTAGAGCTCTAGCCTTGAGAAAGTCCAAGGACAGTGCTCAGGCCCTGAGCCCAAGCCTAGGACTGGTGAAAAAAAAAGATATAAAAAAAAATATGATCTAGATTTGGGACATAAAACCAGAGCTAGGTTAGTAATTATATTTATAGACACATAGGAGATTCCTATTGGGTGGAAGAAAGGACTTTCTCTAAAAAGACAAAAGTATATCAAGACTGAAATGTGCATAACAGTGAAGAAAAATCCAGACTAGAATATGGTGCACTGGAAAAGGACTCAAGATAAGGGAATGCATGAGAGGTAGGAAGAAACTTTACCACAGGCCCTGAGAGCCATGTGAACAATTTTAGTGCCTATCATAAGTCAAAACAATAGCAGATGTCTTCATGTATATTAGCATATAGGTCAACTTGCTCTAACAACATAGTAATACATTGGTTCAATGAAGACGTTTATTTCTCTCTCATGTAAAATCATCCAGGCATGTAAGTGGCTCTATTCTCATGAGTCATCCATTGACCCAAGCTAGTGAGTCATTTCTTTGGTATCTTTAATATAATGTTCTCAATATCCCCTCATCCTAAATTCCTAGATGTAATGAAGGTGAAGGGAGAAGGGAAAATTTAAGTCATTACCTTTTTTTTTTTCATTGTAGGGCTTGAACTCAGGGCCTGAGCACTGTCCCTTAGCTCTTTTGCTCATGACTAGTGCTCTACCACTTTTAGCCACAGGGCCACTTTCAGTTTTCAGATGGTTAACTGGAGATAAGCATTTCACAGACTTTCTTGCCCAGGGTGGCTTTGAACTGTGATTCTCAGATCTCTGCCTCCTGAGTAGTTAGGATTACAGGCATGACTTACTGGTTCCTGTTTAAGTCTTAAGCCTTTACCTAAATGAAATGCCCACAATTCTACTCTTAATTGTCCTGAACTGAGTCACATGAGTAACATATTGATTTACAATACAGTTTTCTCTCATTTGAAACTATTTCATGGCTGTTATATAGGCATTTATTGAAAGAGAGCTAAGAGGATATAAGGTATAACAAGCAGAGGAAAGCATAGCTTAAAAATGGGTGACATAAATATGAGTTAACTAGCAAATAGCAATAGTCTGGTCTTAATGCACTCCAATAACTTAGAGTTCTTTTTCTGAAGAAAGCCTTTATTGTCAAGTGTAATATGACTAAAGTGCAGTTATAATTTTTTAAACACAGCTTACAAAAAGGTGTGCACTCAAGGTGACTTATCTATGAAAGCTTGACATAAGCTACTATCAACAAGACACCTACAAAACAATTTGGACCAAGAAGAGAGAAATATTTTATATTTCTTATTAGTTTTATTGAAAGTTATCTTGGTTCCAGTGAAGCTAGAAAGGGGAGAAAAGATGAGTTCAGTTAACCCATTATGTTCAGCAAACAATTACTATGCCCCAGTGCTGAAAATGCAAAGTTGAAAAGACACAGTCCCTGGGAAAGGATTTATATAGTTACTCACAATGATAGACAGTTATGAGGAGGAGTATACATGAAATAGAGTATAAACTGTTACAGAGGACAACTTTTGCTTCAAAGGAGAGATGATGGTTAATCTAGGTAAGGAACTATGAATTCCAAAGTGTCCAATGGACATTGAGAAAATATCGAATGATATCATGCAAATTGGACAGATGAATGTTATGTTTTAGCACACATTTATACAGAAAGAATTTACTCTATGATTATGGACTCGCAGTACTTTTAGCCTCTGGAGATATTAACAATGAACATTATGGTAAAAGTTGCTTTATTCTTGGAACCAATGATATATTGGGGGAAAAATAAACAGAGAAAAAATATGTCAAATGACATGTGTTGCAGAGGATAACAAAAACTAAAAGATAGAGAAGTCTTTGGGTAGCAAAACTAGTGGTAGTTTAAAGGAGAACATTTGATATATATACAATTGAGTGGGTTGCAGCCTAATTATTCAGTACAAATATCTAATGTGTAGTGATTGAAGCAGAACAGATTTTTTTTTGCTTTAAACTGATAACAATATTTGATTATCACATGATAATTGCTAAGTATTTTTGCTGAATGATCCCTAGATTGTTCTACAGGCATCTTTTGCCTGTACTTATTGCTTTCTGCTGACTTTAAGTCTACTTCTTCGATATACAGTAGCTAATCCTGTTCAAGTTTGATTTATGTTTGCATGAGTATCTTTATCTTGTCATTTTCAGTCTCTGTAAGTCTACACTGTGAGTTTCTTGAAAGCAGTTGATCATTTTGTTGTTGTTGTTGCTTTTTAAATTCACAGCCAGTCTGTGTTGAATAATTGGGGAGTTTATCTCTTTTAAATTCAAAGCTAATGTCAATACATGAAAATCACTCCAGATATTTTGGTAATTTTCTTATGATTGTTCCGATTAATTGTGGAGTTTATTCCTTTTAAACTCAAAGCTAATATCAATATGTAACAACTTACTCCAGATATTTTAATTTTCTTATGACTGTTCTGAATTTTTTTTTGCTTTCTGTCTCTCATTTTTTTTCATCAATATAGTTTTGTGTTTTTCTATATTAGTATCTGTGATTACTTTCTCTTTCCTTGTGATATGTCTATTCTAGTGGGCTTTATATTTTTGTTTGCTTTCAAGGTATTAATTTTCTTTATTTTGCACCTGGATTGAGAAATCTCCTGAAGTATGTTTTGGGAAATTGATCAGATAGTGATGAATTCCCCCAGTTTTTGCTTATCTTGTAAAGTATTTCTCCTTCACTGAAGGATAGTTTTAATTAGGTAAATCATTCTTGGTTGGCAGTTTTTCTTTTTTTGTTTTTCAACTTTGGAATATTTTTCCACTTCCTCCTGGCCTGGGGGTTTCTGCTAATAAATCTATCCATCTAATGATAGATTCCTTATATTAGACTCCATGCTTTCCACTTGCTGATTTTAGGATTCTGTTTCACATATTTGATTATTGGACTATAATCTGCTGCAGTAAAGACTTATTCTGGTCACATCTCTTTGAGCAACTTTTTGCCTTTATTTTGCTAGTTTAGGCTAATTTCATGTATTTTTTAATTCACTTGTTTTTTTTTATGTGTTTTCTTGTCTTCATCCTCTGTAATTCCCAGAATCTGAGTGCTACTTTGTGGTACTGTCACCACCATCATTATCATCACCATCATCCTATGCCCTCCATTGTCTTCTGTTTTTAAATTTGGTGTTTCTACAGAACCAGGTGCACACTTTGGAAATGGGACTGGTGAAACACTGGACATTTTCTCAGGCTCTGCTTGAGTAACTCCCACTGTTGGCTGTGAGGGGCTTGCTATGCCCTCATTGCAGGATTTGTGCAAGTTCTTCCTGGGAAGCTGGCTATGTGAAAAATGTGTAAAGATTATTTAGTTCACAATTTCTAATATTGTCAGAGACCCATGTGTGGTGGATAAAGGAGGCACAGACAGTGAATTATGGAGGCTTAGACTGGGAGCCCAGAAGCAAGAGTTTCTGTCTCTCAAGTCTTGGTGGCAACTCCTTCCCTAACTTTAATCAACTTTCCCTTATTGTGAACTATGCTAAATAAGTGAGAACACAACACTGACTCCTAGAGATTGTCATATTGCTATCTGCTGAGTCTACTGGGGTTTGTGAAGCTACAACTTCCTGTGTCAGGAGGGTGCATAGACAGGCAGGGATTGGTGTGTGTATATACTCCTAACCCTTAGAGAATCACAAATCACAACTGCTTAAAACTCATCAGAGAAAGCAGATTACCAATTTACTAGGAATAATATGGGTATGGGAATTGATTTAATCAGAGATTACATATGGGAGATTTATTTTAGGCCTAAAATTACTTTGTGGTTGTGTTTGTACTTTAAAAAATTTATTGTAGTGTATATTTAAATTGAATTTCTCATGTATTATATCTTAGGAAGGCAGGGAAAAACTGAAAAAGAGAAAAAGAAATGGAAGGATGGTGAAGAAGGAAGGAAGGAATGAAGGAAGGAAGAAAGGAAAGAAGGAAGGAAAGAAGGAAGGAAAGAAGGAAGGACAGAATATACAGATGAAGGGCATAAAGAAGAAAAAGAAACAAGAAAGAAAAGAAAAAGAAAGAATGTCTTATTAGGGAGAATTATTTAATTTTACCTAGCATGTTCTTTCTTCCTTTATTTCTAATTTATTTTTATTTTAGAGCTGAGGTACAGAGGGGTTACAGTTATATATAGGTCAGGTACTGATGCATTCCTTTTTGAGCCGTTTCACCTCTTCCCTCATTTTCTCCTAGTTTTTTTAAACATTATTTTCTTATCTTCACTTTGATTTGGATAAGGAGTTCTATTAGAGGTATTTCTGAGAGGAATATGGAAAGGGCCAACCATCTTTCTTCCTTTTTTTTTTTTTTTTTTTGCCAATCTTGGGCTTGAGCTCAGGGCCTGAGCACTGTCCTTGGACTTTCTCAAGGCTAGAGCTCTAACACTTGAGCCTCAGAACCATTTCTGGCTTTTTTCTATGTATGTGATACCGAGGAATCAAACCCGGGTCTTTGTGCATGTTAGGCAAGCACTCTACCACTAGGCCAAACTTCCAGCCCCCTTCCTTCCTCTTTTAATCAAAAGACTGATCACTATAAAATAAATTGGAAGTAACTAAACCAACTGTTAGATTAAAATACATGATCTTTGATAAGTACATATTCAGTCACTTTTCTATAACCTGTATTCCTATTGTGGAACTTGAGAACTACTATTGTGGGAACTCATATGAAATTAAATAGCTTTTCTTAGCCATAATATGGTTATCCAAAAATGAGTATTTCTATATATGCACAATTTATCCACCTGCAGGTAGTAGAAATCTTTGAAGCCTTTGATCTTACTTATGAACTACAGACTATTTTTAATAGAAGAATTACCAAATGAGCTGGGTGTCAGTGGCTCACACTTGTAATCCTAGCTACTAGCTAATCCTACTGTTGAAGAAGAGATGGGAGGTTCAAAGCCAGCCCATGCATGAAAGTCCATGAGTCTCATCTCCAATTAACTGCCAGAAAACCAGAAATGGCATTGTGTGGCCAGTGATAGAGCCTTAGCTTTAAGCTGATGAGCTCAGGGACAACACCCAGGCCCAGATTTCAAGCCTCACGACCTAACAAAAAAAAAGAAAAGAAAGAAAGAAAAAGAAATAAGAAAAAAGAAAAAAATGCCAAATGAAAATGAAAGAAATATTTTACAAACAGCATTGTTATATAAACACAAAGGGGGTGAAAAAATATAACAGTGAAATACTAGAATATTATTTATTATTATAATAAACTAGGCATAGGGTAAAAATGAAAAGGTAGAATTCGTGCCTACTTTTTCTCTTATTTTTTTAGTGCTAATAATCCCAATGATCAAATTTTGAACATTTCTGATGCACAAAGTTCTGTCTTAAAGTTTTGCATTTATTATTTTAGTTTACTTTCTAAGACTGTCCGTTGGGCAAAAAATAAGCTGAGTACACTAATAAGCTGAGTACACTAAGTCTGCTATGCAATATCTATAGTTTCGGCACATGAAATATCTCAGTATTCTTTAGCTGAGAAATAGCAATGATAAAGGTACAACTTTTAAGTTTTATTATCATTTGAAATAGCAAAATCAACAGCTATTTAATCATATGTACAATCTAGATTTTTAAAAGGACATGATGGTAGAAGCGCGTTACCAGTGGTCTACACCTGTAATGCTAATCTACTCAGGAGGCTGAGATTGGAGGATTGCAGTTCAATGTCAGCCTTGGCAGGAAAGTCCAAGAGACTTATCTACAACTACATCAAAAAGGTGAAAGTGGTGCTGTGGCTCTAGTGGTAAGTCATTAATCTTAAGTAAAGACGCTCAGAGACAACACTCAGGTCTTGAATGAAAGCTAAACACACACACACACACACACACACACACACACACAAACACACACGACATGAAAGTGAAGGCAGATGAAAAGAGTTGAGGGGGAAAGAGGAGATAATGTGTATGGGGCTTTTGGGGCATATGATCAATGAAAATGTCAACATAAAACCCATTATTTTTATACTTGGAAGTTGCTGGTAGAAAGTTAAATTTTAACATATGCATTTTGTATGTCTTAGTTGTATGTATATGTATACATATCCAACACACACACACACACACACACACACACACACACACACAGATATTTCTGAGGATACCTGTTTTAGGATTATTTTGAGGGGATTTAGGATTTGGCTTGCTGATTAGGGAACCAGAAGAACCCACATGTGCAAAAGCCAGCTCAGGTTGTAGGACAAAGGATTCTGAAATGCATTTTAGGCACATTACATGGGGGATAACCAGTGTTTGTGGTAGGAGAATAGAGTGCATTCAGTGTAACCTTTATGTTTATGCACTAATGGTTCTGCATAGCCATTTGCTTTTTATAAACGTATACAAATATGAATGCGATGACTAAAACTATTTTTAAAAGAGTCATGGATCAACTTTTAGTTTCTGTTACAATAATAATTAAAGCTTTAATTACTACAGATATTCTGGTGAGATGAAGCTTGCAAACAGGACTGCGATTCCAAAGCACAGAACCCTTCAGTTTTCTTCAAATTAAGGTAGAACTGGCATTAGATAAGCTTTAAAATATGTTGATATTTTAAATTTTACCCATCTTTGGCATAGCATGAGTGAAACAAAGCAAAGCAATAATAATTCATCAGGATTTATCTCAAATATCAAATATTAAAATATCATTTTATAATTAAGTGAACAAGAAAGTCGGCATGATAAAAATACTATAAAATATAAATTAAAATCATGCCCATATATTTTACTTTATAAAAGTGATTAGTCTATCAATAATAAGCCCATAGTCTTTAAAGCACTACTGATTAATTCTCAGTTTAGTGGATTTAGAGGCATGCAGAAAATGTACATCCTAGGAACTCATCAATCAGCCCAATCACATGATCAGGAGACTCATTTAATTAATAATACCACTTCATATGCATATAGCATTTTATAAATCTGATATCTTTAATTTTTCCAGGCATACTTTGTGTGCAACAAATAAAGCAATCAGAATCTGGAATAAGATTTTAATGTGTAATGCTTTAATATATGAGATCAAAGACACCCGTCACTTTTTTTTCCCAGGAAAAGAAAATGTGATTACGAAGCTTAAGTACGCTGTATATTAAATGAAAATTCTGATCATAAAGAAAGGCAATATCTACTCAAAAGTATAATTTCTGTACTTTGAAAATCATCTCAGCAAGAATTATCTTCCCCTATCAAATTGTAGCACTTGTCAAAATCAACTGTAAAGCATTTCAAGTGCTCTTCTGAATCAACAAAACAGATGTATAGCAATGCGAGGTTGCAAGGGAAAGGAAATAACAGTGAACCAGAGATCCATCATTGCCTGTAATCTCTTGAACCCGCACTTAACACTGTAGACACTGCAGGTCTTTGCAACACTACTCATAGGAGGGAAATACAGGCTAAGTCTTAATACCATGTAAAATATGTAAAAATTATTTTCTGTTTTTCCATATATTTTTATTGTAATTAATAGAATGGTTACGTTATATTCACCAGATAGAGGGTGCATTACTTCACATACATTGATACCCTTTCTCATGTCTTGGTCCCCATTTCCCTCCCCCGTAAAAATTATTTTCTTCTTACTTTGCTGCTAGAAATTTATCCTTCCTTTATGTTCTTAAATACACCACAGAGAAGTTGCATGGCATAGTAAGATTAATATTCTATTAATTACCAGGAGTTTTCTTCTGATGTAATTTAGAAATTAGAGAATACATCTATAAGAGACAAAATGGAAGCCATTCCTTACTTTATCACAAGTACAATTTTGCCTGAATCAAATTCTTTCTCTATCTTACTAATTGGTAGCTTTGCCACTTTGTTCCACTGCACTTTAACATCTAGGAAATAAAGCAAAATTTGGGGGCCTAAATTCTAGCTCTGCATGCTACTGTATGAACACAGTCAAGTTGGTCATTCTATGTCTTATATATGACAGAAATACTGGCAGCATCTAATATATGGATTTTTTTTCGAGGATTTTGTAGGGGGAATATGATAAAGAACTTAAAGTATTAGTCATTACTTAGTAGTCATATAGAAATATTACATTTTTCCTTCTGATTATTTAGATGCAGTATGCCTTTGTTTGAAAGTGACTAAACAATCTAATATGCTTCAGCATTAATGCAAGAAACAAGTATACAAGTACAATTTTAAGTCCTTAAAACGTGTTTGCAATTTTTGCGCATGTTTTAAGATTAACAATGGAAAAATTTTAATAGGATAGCTAAAATTTATTTGCTTTATAAAAATAGGAATCCAAGTGGAAAGCAAACACAGTTCGTATCACCATAAGTCACATGGCTGGTGTTAGAACATCAATGTCCTAGTATGTGCATACTTTTGTGACTAATTCCCAGTGTCCTGCAGAAAGGTGTTTCTAGTATGCAGTAGAGATATTTCAACTGAGAAAGATTAGCCAGATTGCTTTTCCCTTTTGTTATTCTCTCCCTGGATTTTTCTTGAGTGGGAAGTTAAGACACAGAGAGATCTATGTCAAAGCTTCAGGATGTGAAGTCACCATTCAGAAAATGGGTCTGAAAACTCTTCCAAGCAGAAATGAGGAAGTAAAGAGAGAGCAGTGCTAGAGCAATCTTTTTTTTTTCCTATTAGATGGTTGTTTCTTTCATTCATAGGATGGAAGACGGATGTGGGGATGTGAAGATGGAAGATGGAAGTAGGATGTGGACTAAATGTTTGTTCACCACTCACACACACATATACACTGAAAATTGTACATCGAGGCCTTCATCCACTACAGGAACTAACATTTGGAGTAAAAAGTAAGGTTAAAAAAAGTAATGTAATTCTGGAAGGCAGTTTGGAGGTTTCTCAAAAGACTAAAAATAGACCTTCCCTATGATTCAGCCATACCACTTCTGGGCATAGATCCTGAAAATCATAACTCACGATATGATAAGGACACTTACTCAGCCCTGTTCATCTCTGCACTATTCACAGTAGCCAAGTGATGAAAACAACCGAGATGCCCCACTACAGATAAATGGATACAAAAAATGTGGTACATGTATACAATGGAATTTTACATAGCCAACAGACAAGATAAAATAATGGCATTCGCTGGGAAGTGGATGAAACTAGAGCAAATCATGTTGAGGGAGAGAAGTCAAGACCAAAGGAACAAAAGGCCTCCTTGATATGTGGATATAAGATTCAAACAGTACCAAAGCAATGACTCAATATTCAGGTACCCAAGGTTATTGATACAGTCTTGGAGATATAAACATAACTACATAGGTATAAAAATCTATGATGGGTTATGCACTCTATAGACATAATGTTATAGTATATAGATCAATGTATCTCTATAGAATACAAACTCTCAGCTTAATTTTAATTATGTTCTAAAATCTGTGTGTCAGTGATTTCATATAAAGATTTCCTTCTTGAATACTTGTTTATTAAACATGACATTTGAAATATGATTTAAAAACCAGTGTTAAATAATCTTTCAATAAAAAAGTAAGGTAAACTCAGATGTGATTGTTTACTGTCTTTATAAGTATAGACATTCTTGCTTTCCTTTTTCCTTCCTTTACCACTCATCTCCATAAAAGAATCCTAGGATAAAGCCATGTGAAAACACACAGAAGGGGCAGGGTGTGTGATTTAGTGGTAGAGTGATTGCCTAACTTGCAAAAAGTCCTGGGTTTGATTCCTTGGTACCACATATACAGAAAAAGCTGGAAGTGGTGCTGTTGTTCAAGTGGTAGAGTGCTAGCCTTGAGAAAATTCAAGGACAGTTGCCCAGACCCTAAGTTCAAGCCCCAGGACTGGAAAAAACAAATAAATAACAAAAAACAAAAACGAACAAAAATACCCAGAAAAGCAGCCCACTGAAAACCAAGGAGAGATATTTCACTAGATCACAACTCTCCATACACTTGATCGTGATCTTCCACTCTCCACAATAATGAGAAAATTATTATCTCTGTTTAGGCTACCCAGTACTATGGTGCTTAATTATGGTAATAAAAGAAGCTAATATAAACTGTTGCATAGAACCTTGGTTCATTGACCATAGTTATCAATTTTGTTTTTCTAACAAGCATTTCTGTGTTGCCTCCTTGTTTGATTCAACACTAGGTTTCATCAATAACTAACTGAGTTAAGTTTATTGAATAAATATATCAATGGATAAAGCTACTTTATTATTAGAACATATGTGACTATTGCTCAAATTTCATTGCAATTATTTGCCCTTTTCTATTGTTGCCTGAGCACTGACCTTGAGCTTTCTCAAGGCTGGCATTCTACCACTTGAAACACAGCATCACTTTCAGCTTTTTTCTGTGTATGTGGTACCAAGGAATTGAACTCAGGGTTTTATGAATGCTAAGCAGGGACACTTCCACTAGGCCAAGCTTCTGGCCCCACAATTATCTCTTTGTACAATGAACTTATGCATATTTCACAGAGATCACAGCTACATCAACTTTATAAATAATTGAGTAAAGATTTTTAAAAGTTAAGATAAAAGACACTTGACAGCTAAAAAAGGGCAAGAGATATGTTGGGTTTTTAGTCTTTGTTCCCTCCCGATCTGCAAGAGGGATAGAGAGAACACGCCCAGACCAGGAAGAGCCCATAAAAGAGAGGGTCAACTGATTGGCCTGCACCCAGCCCTCCCTTGCCGTAGAACAATCAGATGCGTCAGGGAGACCCATCAAGGCAGGAACTCTGTTTACTGAGGAAGTCCATTCAGCTAACATAGGATGCAGGAGCATATCAGCACAAAGGTGGGAAGGGCAGGAGAGGTAGGTAAAGAAGGGGAATCATGTGCTGTCCAAGAGGGCAGAAGGGTTCAGGTCCTATCCCAGACAAACGACAGCCTCGCCTTCCAACCAGGGGACAGGCAGGTTGGGTCCCAAAACCAGGAAATGAGCCCTGGGCCATGAGTTAGGCCTCCTTTTCTACAGCATAGGTTTCCATTTCCCTGATGTGACCTGGCCCACAGAGATGTAAAAAGACAGACCACAAAATTATAAATACAAGTGGAGATTACAAATGTTTTTGGCATCACTAGAATGAGTAAGTGCAAACTGGGGCAAAATAATGCTTTTTAAAATAAATTAGCTATTTTGAAGAAGGTTTGTTTAGCCCAGGGCATATGAAGACTGTTGGTTTTCCCCAACTAGGAGACACAGTAGAAAATCTAGAACATCGGACTTTCTGCCAATTTTTTAATTTAGCAGAACTATATCTTTTAATTTTATAGGTTGAATGGAATGGTGAGCATGACAACAGAAAGACTCAAATGCCTTTTAGTGAAAGAAAGATAGGGCTGCTTGACAGCTTTTTAGTGGTTGTGGTTAGAATGTGATAATACTTATTAGTTTTCCACCGCATGAGGAGTTAGCCAAAACTCTTAAGATACAGAAAAGATCTCATTCAACAGATTGTAGCACATGTTCTTGAAAAGTTTCAAACAAGCACTAAAGAGAAAATTAAAGTCACCTGTAATATCTCCACATACAGTTTATTTTTCTTCTGTTACTATTGTTTTCAGCTACGCATAAAATGAATGTATTTATGTGGAGATCATCATAAGGATAATAGTTGTTTTCAGTGTGTCTAGTTTCCTTCTATGTGTAATGTTTTGGTGCACATCACAAATCAAATCATTCAGAAGCCAAAAAGAAGGAATGTAGCAGTGGGAGTGAGATAAAAAATGATGTTCGTGTTATACAGGGACAATTGGAGGACACAGACAAGAAGTAGCCTATACTGGTTGAAGCTGAGAATAGAATTTCATTAAATAATTTCATATATTTCAGAGGATCTTAGGCAGTTGTGTGAGAAAAATTTTTTTAAAGTGTGTAATGTACTGAATATTAAAAATATAGAATGACAAAGTTATAATGATGAGAGCTACCAATTTTTGAACTATTTAGCCACCATTTTATATACATTATGTCTTTTTCTTTTTTTCACATATTTTTTAATTGTAATTAATAGAAGGGTTACAGTATATTTGCCATATAGGAGGTGCATTATGTCTTTTTCTTTATCCCTCAGAAACTGATCCATGTATATTGCTATGAATGTATGAAAATAATGCTTAGCTAGCATAACACATGTGAACGTCATAAAGCCATTATTAGTTGAACTGAAATCAGAGAAAGACCTGAATGATTGGAAGTGAAAAATCTGCTACAGTGGTAATGGTGTTAGCACTACGAGGATATGAACTGAGGTAGGATCTGAGAAAAGGGAGAAATTGGGAGAAAATATGGTGAAGCTCTTTGGGATACAAAAATCTTTGGGATGAAAGATTTAGGTTCACATCTGATGTGGAAAAGAGAAAATTATAAACATTTTCAGGTCATATCTTCCAAGGTTAAAATGTGTCGTGACTACTACTTTCCACTTTAATTTAATTTAATTTAATTTAATTTTTTGCCAGTCCTGGCTTGAACTCAGGGCCTGAGCACTGTCCTTGGGCTTTCTCAAGGCAAGAGCTCTACCACAGCACCATTTCCTGTTTTTTCTATGTATGTGGTACCAAGGAATCGAACCCGAGTCTTTTTTTACGCTAAGCACTCTACCACTGGGCCTAACTCTTGGCCCTAATGCAATTTTAAAAGAATATGTCATCAGACCATCTATCTAGCAAATATCATGTAACCCTTCTATTAATTACAATAAAAAATATATGAAAAAAAGAATATGTCATCAGTATATTATATGTTTAAAAACTGCATTGTGATGGGCCACAAGAAAATATTTTCTAATATTCTAACAATTATGAAGATTTGGGTCATATATTCTTGAACTTAAAGAATGTGTTTTCATATATATTGAAAATTTCATAGAAAATGCTACCAGCAGAGTTTTATAGCCATTGATTTTTATTTTCTATTGAATAATTGATATTTTCCCTCACTAATATATAAACATCTTAAACATTTTACTTCCCATCCTATTATTTCATTATGTGGAATTTCATAATTAAATTTAGGCCATAACTTGCCTATAAAAAGATATAGGACATAGGAAAAAAATCACATAGCCTCAGAATGTCAGAATTTTTTATTTTATTTTTGCCAGTCCTGGCTAGAACTCAGGGTCTGAACATTGTCCTTGGGCTTGCTCAAGGCTAGAACTGTACCACTTGAGCCACAGCACCACTTCTGGCTACTTTTCTATAGATGTGGTACTGAGAAATAGAACACAAGTCTTGATGCATGCTAAGCAACACTCTACCACTAGGCCAAACTCCAAGCCCAGAACTTCAGGATTTTAATGTCTAAAAACATAAATAGTTGATATCTAGGATCAAATAAGTTGGTAAGTGAGAAAGCAAAATGGAGGTTTTTTTTCCCCTGGCTCCCATCTCCCATCCTCTCCCACACTCCACTTTCTGCTTTGTCTCCTTTGTAGGGAGTACATCTTTGTACACACGCACACACACACACACACACACACACACACACACACACACACACACACCATGAGAATTTGTCCACATAATAGCTTTAAAGCTATTCTAAAACAAGTATTTAATACAAAAAAGAGAAAAAAATCCACAGAAATGATTAAGGGGGAAAAAAAGCTCAAATTTTGGGAAAATTGTCTACCTTTATGTCTTCTTCCCAGAAAGAAAGAAATATTCATAAACGAACACATTCTAGCTCCTCTTCTCCACCTATACCATGAAAAGCATTATGAAACTAACAGTTATATCTTCAGCTGGGCTTATTACCTCTGTTTTCTTTTATTCCCATACTATCTTAAACACAGAGTTCCCTTTCATGTCATAGCCAGAAGGGTTAGCTTGTTAAAAATTTGTCCACCATTTGCCAAAGTGTCATTCAAGGATCTACTCATGTGACTCTCATTAATGACAAAGACATGAGTCTAAAGGATTGTGCAAAACCCCAGAGAGTGTAAAGATTCAAAGTGTTATTGAGGCCAAGAAATCATATGTATAAGTGAGACTTCCAGGTCATGATGCATACACTTTTGTGCAAGAAAGGGCAGAAATTTCCATGTGCCTGTGTATTCTGTGCAATCACCCTTGTAACAAACTGAATACAAATTACCCAATAAAACAAATAAAGCCCTCTAAGTCTACATCATACGTCATGCAAATTGTTTAGCTTCATTCACAAAATAAGTAATATGCCACGACTTTCACAGAGCTAAGTATCTGCCTTTATAAACATTAAAAACCATTGCTTAAAACTAAACTGAATATCAGTTCCTGGATACGTTTATTCCAAAGCTATTTCTTAAAGCTGAAAATGTACCTCAAAAACTCCTAATCTATGCTCGTTTTATTTATACAACTTTTATATGTATGCATAGTTTTTATTAATTTGCTCTTATAGGAGTGAGAATTCTGAAGAAAATTAACTTAGATATTGCAGAACAATGAGGAATTGCTCATTCAGCCCTTTGATTAAAACAATACTTTCAGCTTGAGTTTTATATTCTGTTGGAGAATTGAAGAAAACCCTCGTAATTTAGTTATGCAACATTACTCAGTTTAACTGGTACTTTATGTTCTCCTTGTTTGAATGTAAATGGGGAAAGAACATTTCTTATCCATTGGAGGACACAGACTGTATTTTGTAAAGATAGTCATCTTCTATGTTCTGTTCAGCAAAGGCCCATTAAGTTTTTGGGCTTAGAATGGCTGCCTGCTGCCAGGATTAATAACTCAGTAGGTACCCCCCTTTCATTTATGGTTACTTTTCAAGAATCAAATGATCATTCTGAAATTTGGCTTCAGTTTATGAGCTGTTAAGCCTAAGATAGAACAAATATGGCAAAAACAAAAGCATTTAAATGCTATTGCTAGCAACATACTTTCGCCAACTTTTGTAGCTACCACTTGGATACCTCTCCAGAAACTATCAACACTTTCTCTTTTTTAGTTAGATTCCTACACATACTGATTTTTGCCATTGTATATAGTTTACAAGTGAAATAGAACTTTTTTGCTGTGGCTATTGAGACTAGCTAAATGAACCAATGCAATAGAACAAAAATATGTGTTTGGTGTGTATGCACATGTGCTCAGTATTCTCTTACCTAAATTGGAATGTTACATTAAAATAAATTCCTTTGTACAATTACTTAAAGATAGTAAAAGATTCTCTTATTATCGAAAACAAATCAGGTTGACAATCCTGGAAATTAAATGTCAATAGATTCAGCAATTAAGGGGAGCAGGAATCATCAATGTTAGCAGCCAATATTTGTTGAAGTAGCTTTTATATTTCTCAGAATGCTTAGCTATAATCACATTATTTATGGAGATAACTCCATAATATTAATATCGGGATTAATAGAAATTAATGGACATAGATGCTCCAGGTGCTCTGTCAGTTTCTAATTCTTAGGAGACTCAGGAATCTCACCATTAATATTTTATTGATGAGTCTGATAGCTTATGTTATCCATAAATACAAATAAATAGTATACAAGCAAATAAAGAAGAACTTTTGCTATTCTCAGAGAACAAAAGTCCCCCCACCCTGCAGTGGAAATTTTCACCATGTGCATTTTATGCATAAATAAGTTACATGATTGAAGTCCTTTACCTGTTATTATATTTGGTTTTCTTCAAGACTCTCAATTCAAATTGATGCGTTTAAAAACCTACTGCGACACATGACACATGGCACATGTCCTCCTTGCCCAGTACCTGCTTCTGGGCCCATTGCTTCTGCAATTTTGTTTTAGTACCTTTGCAACACAGTCATATTTCTTAGCAGAGAAACCAACTTTTTAACTGAACAAATAGGGTTATATTTCAGGTTGACATAATTTTGTGCTTTCATATATCTATTTTATCAACACAATTTCTACATCATATTTTGAATGTCATGTTTAACAAATAAGTATACAAGAAGGGAATCTCCGTACACAATCCACTGGCACATAAATTTTAGAACATAATTAAAATTAAGCTGAGAGTTTGTATGTCCTAGATACATATTGATCTGTATAACATTATGTCTCTACAGTATATATCCCATCATAGATTTTTATGTCTATGTAGTTATATTTATATCTACAAGACCATGTCCATAACCTTGGGGACCTGAATATTGTCATTGCTCTGGTACTGCTTGAATCTAGTATCCATACTACATCCCCACTACAGATGAATGGATACAAAAGATGTGGTACATATATACAATAGAATTCTACATAGCCAAAAGACAAAATAAAACAATGGCTTTCACTGGGTAGTAGATGAAACTAGAACAAATTTTGTTCAGTGAGATAAGTCAAGGCCAAAGGAACAAAAGGTGCATGGTCTCCTTGATTTGTGGACATTAAATCCAAATGTTTTTTGTTTTGTTTTGTTTGTTTTGCTTTTGTTTGTTTTGTTATCAGTCGTGGGGCTTGAACTCTGGGTTTGGATGCTGTCCCTGAGCTTTTCAGCTCAAGACTTCTGCTATACCACTTGAGCCACAGTGCTATTTCTGGTATTCTGGGGGTTAATTGCAGATAAGAGTTTCAAGGACTTCAGTGCCTGGGCTGGCTTTGAACCGCCATCCTCAGATTTCAACCTCCTGAGTAGCAAGAATTACAAGCATAAGCCACCAGCGCCCAGCTAGAAACCAGTTTTGGTTTAGTTTGTTTGTTTGTTTGTTTGTTTGTTTTTGTTGTTATTGTTGTCATTGTGTGTGCTTCATCTACTAGTCTGATGAGAGTCTATTATTGGAAGGATCTTTGTAAAGTAATTTTTTTTTCTTATACAAGGGTCATGACACAGTGCTGGCACACAGTCAATGTAAGTAAAGTGTCTCAACACAATGTAAGTCCTTTTCACTAATCACCTTCACTCAGACTCCATCCTGTGTTTACTTGCTGGGCAAGATACCTTAAAACAATGCATTGTTTCTCAAATAGCAAAGTTTTCTCTGTACTGGTATGTTTATCATCTGAGTATATTGAGTCTTAAATCCCCTAAGTAAGTAAATATTTTTCAAGGCAGCCAGCTACCATCCAGTCCTCACTGGCAGAATCTAAACTTTTCTAATGAGAGTTGGCTGCTATTCTGAGCCAAGATTCTTATCTGTTTTCAGTTAGCAACAAACCCCATATTCATCATGATTTTCAAAACTCTCATTTGTTTTCCAGTTTTTCTCACATTCCTCATATTAGCCAAATAAAGTAGTTCCATTTCCTGTCCATTCTAATATAATGTTTTTTATAGGTTACTCATGGATATCAGATTTTCTGCATCTTCTGTGTGGGCTATTCTTTAATGTTTACAATCTGCAGAAAAAAATATTTGTTCCATTTGTTTTGTTTTTTGTTAAAAGTATCTTCTTATATCACAGAGAGGTGATAGGGCAGAAGTAATGTAGATTAATAACATTATTATAATGATGTTTTGATAAGTGCAAGAAGTAAACCATGTCAAGGTACTGAAGATACTCGGTTAGGAAACAAACCACTGTTTAAATTTATCAAGCACTTCCTCAAGAATTAAGAAAAAAAACAGAGTTCAAAAGGTATTTCAGGAAAATCTGCCATATGTATAAATTTCTGGAGGTGTAAAAGAGCATGGCAAAAAAAACAAATGTTTTGCATCTCCTAAGGACATGTTCATACTGTGAGAGGATTGGAAAATAGGACTGAACAGTTGGAAGGCTGCTCAACAGCAGACAACTTATACACTTGGCTACTTTCTACAATACTAATATCATGGTAGAAAACTCATTGAAAGGGAAAAAATTATCTTTAAAACTAGAAACACTGGAAGAAAAAGTAAGTAAAAATAGTAACATGGTTGGGTGTGGTATTGGACCATTTTATTTATTTGTTTGTTTGTTCATTTGTTGTCAATACTAGGGCTTGAACTCAGGGCATGGACTTTATCAAGGCTAGGCCTCTACCACTTGAGCCACACCACCACTTCTGGCATTTCCTGTGTATGTGGTACAGAGGAATCGAGTGCTACACAGCACTCCACCACTAGGCCACTTTCTTGACCTCCATTTTATTGTTTTATCCTAGAGAATCTAAAGAGTTTCAATTTCTAGGAAGGGTAAAAAGTCTAGTTGTAACTGTGCAGAGTAATTGAAGAGTAGGATGTTTGCTTATAAAACATTTAGCTATGTGTACATAACAGAAGTCTCTGACTATCTATATGTAGTAACAGAATCACAGAGTTATATGGTCATGTGTGTGGACAGAAGTGATGCACTCTGTGCCATGCTACATAGAAAGGATATGTGTGAAGGAAGGAAAAACAGAACACTCACTGATTTTAAGGACTTGGGACTAGCTAACATAAATCAAGAACTAGTTTCGAGTAACTTCAGAGTTGGAGACTTTAGTGTTGTAGGAATTTAGAAAGAAGTCAGGTCAATGTATTTGTGAAAGATGCCAGATGCATGGAGTTTGGAGGAAGCCAAGGTATAGCATTTAAGCCCAGGAGGATCAAGAGAAGAAAAATAGGAGGGAGTGAATATAACTGATATGTGGAATATGACTCCAGATGCTCTGTTGATTTTAAGCATAACATAAAGGGAAATATTAACAAATAGATTCATAGAGATGAGGGAATAAATTACCAAGATTAAATTCTCAGCACCTAGGGCCTAATCTAATGTATCTGTACTACAAATAATGGAAACTCGTATCCATAACCACACAATAAAGTTAGGCCTGCCTTTGAGTTTTACCTTTGTAATACTTGGCTTTTACATAACTGCTTTTCAAGCTTCATTTAGTTGGTACTAAAAAGCCTACTTCTGCTGTAATATGAAAGGAAAAATGATTCTAGTCATGCACACTAAATTCATTGAGTAAATATGTATAGTGGAAAGAAGTAACATATTCCGTCTGGTCTTCGTTTGAGGCCTGGCAAACAAAATCCTGTCTGAACTAGTTTTAAAAGTGCATTCAGTCTTGGAAACCCACACTTCATGGTGGCATTTCCGTGATGAGCTGCTATTGGAGTGCTGACAAACAGGAGGACACATGCACATGTGTGCTCTGAGTCTATGAATGTAGAATGAGAAAGGAAAAAGGAGCAATTTAGGACAGGAAACTACTGTTAATTAAGCAAAATGGTTATATGTAGAAAATATGAATACAATAATGAAGAATAAAGAGAAAAATGGACTTATGGCTGAACTGTGTTTTGGAAATCGTAACTTTGCCTCCAGGTACTCTGATCCTGGCTGATATACATGTGTTTTGTTTAATCTAGGTGTTATAAAGACAATAGAACCAGGACAGTCTTTACACATGGCTGTGTCCTCTGATTATGTACTGTCTTCTATACTTCACACTGGTTTCATTTATGCCCCTGATATTATTATTGGAGTTTGTAATACTTAGCTTTTTCACTTTTGAAAACAGCATAGTATTGTAATAGATTGAATGTAGGGATAAAATAATTGAGAACAAATTTGAATTTAGTGACCTGAATTGTGCACATAGTTCTTCTCATCCTACGAAAACTGAAAATAATGCTTTCAGTTGTACCTATATAGTGGACAAAGTGTGAGGGCACTTTTTACCTATTTTATTGAATTATATTCTTTGTTAGTTTGAAAGGAAAGGTCTTTGGTGTGTGAATTCTTGAATTTCACATATGCTTCACAACAATTGCAATTAATTGTGGCAATCTTCTATTTGGGGGCTTTCAAGATGTTTCTCTGTTTTCAATATTGATTGCTCATGAATTATGGTGTGGTTTTAATAACTACCCATTTGTAAGTCACATCTCCACTAATTTTAAGTTAAGCAGTCTAGGGGTACCCTGGGCTTTGAGTAATTATTTTTGTTTGTTTGTTTGTTTGTTTTATTTTTTTATTTTTTATTGTAATTAGTAAAAGGGTTACATGATATTTGCCAGATAGAAGGTGCATTAATTCACATACATTGATACCCTTTCACATGTCTTGGTACCCATTTCCCTCCCCCCCCACACACACCCCCACCCGTCTTGGTTTTCCCCCCTTCCCTATCAAATTTCAAGTATCCAAATACAAATAAATTCAATATATCAGATAACAAAAGCCATATAATGAATGATTGTTGTCCTTAATGTACTATGTTGTCTCTCATCTCCTTTGCTGTCCCTTGGTTATCTCATATTGGTATAGTATCTCACTTTGTTTTTTTTTTAAGTTTTCCGCTTGACTTTAGTGAAAACAGATTTAGAACCATGATTTGCATCTATTCAACACACCTCTTACTAGGTTTTTAATTTATTAGTAAATAGTAAATTTAAATTGATTTGGAAATGTTCAGTGTATTTTACAAATAAAACATACAGAGGATGTTGCTAGTTATTCCATTATTGACATCAATGTTTCTTAATTTCTGTCATTAATATCATCTATGATGTTGGTTAAAGGTCTCACAAAGAGAACTTGTCCTCAGAAACTAGATGGGGTCAAGGTAAGCACAGGGTCCATGGGAGAAAGAGCCAATGGAGTTCTCATGAGAGAGAAAATATAGGTGGGGCCTGATGCAGAGTTATCCAGCATTGAAGCAACCCCAACTTGAAACATCACCAGCTTTGAAAATAGAAAAGTACCATAAACCATGAAATTTAAATTCCTCCCAATAGTAAAAGAGGATAAGGAAATGATGTCCTAGCTCAAGCCTCCAGAAAGTTTCACCATGACTTTAGGCCATTTTACTCTAATTACAGTTCTCTGACCTTCAAAACTATAATATAATAAAATGAGGATCTTTTTAGCCCACAAAATCTGCGTGTGATGTATTATAGTACCTGTATGAAATTGTTATACCCAAATCAAAATACAAACTATCCCCTGTTCTTCCGTAACTCTGAGGCTAGGATTCACAAGTCATGTTTTAATGAACTCTCCAGGTATTGGGATACACAGTAATTTTGAGAACCACTGCTTTATATGATCAAAGTGTTGAATCAGTTTCTCCTTCTTACCCACAATCAGCTCTAATTGTTTCAAAAGGGGAGAAGGTGCCCAAACATTTTATTTCATCCCCATTACAAAACATTTTGTTTCATGAAACAGGTTAGAAATACACCTATAAAGAGAATATTTAAAATGCAGGTAGTGGTGGGCAGAAAAGTTCTCAATGTCTAGCATGATCACTGGAATTGTAAAAATGTATGTTTTAAGGGAGTTCTGAGCTGCAGTTAAAAATTACAGCCCTTAACTTAACAGATCCTTATTTGAGGGGTACAGAATTGCTAATATCTATAGAGTTTCTTTTTGTCATTGTTGTTACAGAAGGCTTTGGGAAAGAGAAAAAGTTAACCAAAGGATTCCAACTCATGTCTTCTTTTGAATGCCTTTTCATACAAAGAAATTAAATTTGAACCCAAAATGGAACAGAGAGAATGCATTCACATGTCTTCAAGGTCTCTGCAATATTAGAGAGTGAAAATAATTTGCATTTGATAAAATATTTGCAATTTCAACAATATAATGACTACCACCCATTGAGGAATATAAAAAGCATGTGAAACCTGTAAAGGTAGGTATTTTCTGATGATATGATTCTTCTAATAAAACTTCAAGAAGCCACACATATGCTCCCAAAAGAGTTTTGCTAATCTCATTGGGTCTATTGAAAACCTTGGCCACTATGTACATAGCCTGAAGACGGGGCTCCTCTCTGTGGTTCATATCCTTGAAGTTTCTGATGTATTATTGACCGGCAAAATCTTTCATGTTTGACATTGAGTAGTGACTAGTTTAGGTAAGATAGCATTACTAGTCCTGAAGTCCTTGAAACTGGCTGTCTATGAACATTTTGTCTGACCCAGCTGAGTATTCTGCATTCATTTGTCACTTGAACCTAAGAACGATCTTCTAAAAATATTGAAGTCACTTCTTCTGTTATTTAAAGCATGATCTGTAATTTGTTCGTCAAACTACTTAACTTCATTTTTATCACACTTTAAAAAATATGGTATGAGGATCTAAAGTTCAAGGATGTATAACAATCCGTTGAAAAATACTCACCAGACAAGTAATCATACACTCTTGTGTCACCTGACGCACAGTGAACAAGCTGATGAATGAGTCAGGATTTAAATGGTAATTATCATTCATCATTATAATAGACTTATTAATTCATAAATTCTTGGTAAGCCAATTTTCTATTAAAAAAAGGTTAATAATAAAAGTGGAAAAGAAAAAAATAGCCTCAATGTGATAAAATATGTAGGAGCTAAAATATCTTTACTGCCACATACCTCGCCTAATTATCTAGTTTTATACTAAAATATTTCTTAATACAGGTCAATATTTTCTCAGCATTGTGAAAGAACAAAAGGTACAATTTCTTTTGTTATTCACCTCTTCACCTTCTTCCATATGAAAAAGTAAAAATAGAAGAACAAATTAGGATAATAATCAAATGCTCCAAATTAATAAAAAAAATCATAAATAAACTGAGAGAGTTTTAGATGGTGGCTCTAATGCACATTTGAATTTGTTGACTGATCTAGATTTGGCATTTTACACAGTAGCGGTGTGCACATATCTACCATAGAAGTAGGTGGATAACACAGGGGCATGATTAAACCATAACCAATTACTATGTTGAAATTAGTATCAGTAATACCAGTAAAAGAGCACTTTATGTGTACTTTATGGAACAGGATATGTGGCTCAAGTCCTAAACTGCCTGATTACAACACAAAGCCCTGAGTTCAAACCAAATATTGCCTCCAAATAATAATACTTAGTGACTCTCACTCATGCTATAAAAGGAATTCAGCATTGAGAAACAAACACAGAAGAAAATACAGAATCCCCTTTAAAAGCTGACAACACAAGAAAACTGCTAATAAGTCAGAGAACCTTAAATTTTTATTTATTTATTAAAAATATTTAAACCATTGTTTTAAATTGTTGCTATTGGTTATATTCAGGGAAAGAGGACACATTTATTTTCAGAGCTTTGGCTCTCAATTTGGGACATGAACTGTAAAAATGACAGGACTGATTAGTTTTACTAGACTTTTTGTTTTCCTGAGGGACATTCAGAATAAAAATTAGCTATCAACTGGGTCAAACTGAATTAAACTGCTATAAAATTGATCACAACCTTTCAGTTCACTCTGCCATGGAATCAGACATGGGATTCTGTCAAAATGTGCCATCCAAATATTTAGAAGTTATTTTAGTTATGAATCAAGATGGTACATTTTTAAAATTAAGTTTGGTATAGATTATCAAAGGTCACATATGTAGACACATATTTGTATCCTATATAAAATGTCTATGAAAACATGAGTTTTAAATTTTCTATTATACATGAGTAAAAATTAATAACATAAGTAGAACCAAATCTCTAAGACATGGACAGATAACTTGCTCTCAATTTTGGCAGTTGGAGTTTTAGTTAAACAATAGTTATATAACTAAAACCATATTGTCTGGCTGATATTTGTCAAACAGATTTAGTAGGTTTTACACTTTGGAAAGAAAAAAGGGAGCATCCAAGAAAAACCATTTTGAACAATAGTAATGAAAAATAAGTGTGATTGATTACTGATAGATTGATTGTCATGTTGTCTATATTGGAGAGTACATGTAATAATGAAAGTTCATAGTTATACTTCCTAAACTAAATAACAGGATGGTAGTCTGGCTACAGGGAAAATTTTCTTTAGCATAAGAGCGCTGAGAATATCTATAAAAACCTTGAAATCATCTATTCTACTAGACAAATTAACTGATCATCCATACCTTGCTCAACTATTCATCTTTAACTCTGTTTTCTTTTTTGCCATTTCTTTTTGGGACTGGGGATTGAAGCCAGGACATTGCATTATTAACCAAACACTTTGCCACTGATCTACATCCTAGCCCACAACTATTCTTTATTGTCCTTTGGAAATTCCAAACAAAAATTTTTAGGGAAGGGTATATTTTATGAACAAAAATGTAATGCTCATCCAAATGAACATATATGTTCACTAATTCAATAAAAATAAAATGCACTGTTTTAATATTTTAAACATCAGGATCTTCTGAGAAACATAATACACACCGGAGTTCTTTTTCCTTTTTATACTTTTGTGGTACTGGCATTTGAATACTGAAATCTCATTCTTGCTAGAAAGAGTCTTTCCTACTGAACCATGCCTCCAGCCCTATTTTGTGCTGGTTATTTTTTTAAATATATTTTTATTGTAATTAATAGAAAGGTTACATGGTATTTGCCAGATAAATGGTGCTGTGCTGGTTATTTTTGAAATAGGATTCTACTTCCTGCCCAGGGTATGTGCTGAGATGGCAAGTGAGTACTACATTGTTTAGTTTCTCTCCATTGAAAAGGCATCTCATGGATTTTTCCATCTGGGATATGCTGAAACATGTTCTCTCCTATTTCAGCCTCCCATATGGTTCTGTGTAACGGGTATACAACAGCATGCCTACTTACTTTTTGAGGAGCCTCATAGATAGACTTGAACTAATTTGAACTCTAAGCAGAATTCTACTGATTTCAACCTCCCAAGTAGGTAGTGAGTCCTAGATTACTAAAATTGCTTATTTAATTGGAAAAATATAGCACATTGTCAGTGTGGAAAATTCTCAATCTCTTTATATATAATCTTTCCCAAGAACTTTTTCCACAACCTTGGGTTTGTTTGGGTTTAAATGTTAGGTGGAAGGTTAGAGATATGACAGGTATTACAGTATAGACATGTTTGTTAATGCTATGATTTTACTAGAGCATAATTGACAAGCTGTATCAAAACAAGAATAAATTACAAATTTGTTAGAAATTATTCCAATGTGAAAATCTTCAGCTATTTCGATTACAGATTCATGCTAATCAATAAAATTTCTTCCATATAAAAGCTATTTTGTTTCCCATGATCATTTTACATGTGTTTGGAAGCACCCTGATACAGAAAGCTCATAGGTGTCTATAGAAATTTCATTGTTTATGTTAGTGTTAGAACTAGTTAGCTGTGTTTTAGCTTTAGTAAACTTTCAGTGTACTCTTTTGTAAGCATAAATATAATATTTACTGACTTTCAAGTTCATTAAAACATATATATTTTTCTTTCCCTATGTAGCTCCTAATTTTGGGGTGTTGCTTTTCAATATCTTCAATATTAAAAATATAGAAAATGTTATTTACCCTTGTAAGCCCTGGAAAGAGAAAAGGGTTGATGATATTCATTTTGTCTTCTGCCAGTGGAAAAGAATTGAAGCACCAATCAATGGAGGAAATTGCATATACATTGCAAGCAAAATTCCTGGGATTCTAACTTTCACCTAGACTAGAGCAATCAATCATGGCAGACATGATGAATTTCAAAGAGTCATGATGGTACACTGACAGAAACTTTTATTTGTCCCATCTGTAACCTATTTTTTGTTTCTCCATTCTAATATTCTTCCATCCACCTCTGAAAACCTGGCAGAATACAGATGGGTTTATTTTTATGACCCAGTGGCTTCTCTCTATGCAATATTTGAGGGGAAATACCAACTCTCATGCTGACTTCTTTCATTAAATATGTTTTTCAAATATACAAGTTCTGAAAACTGAGAACCCTATATTTATCTAGCTAGTAGATTTAGTTTAAAAGATACCCAATCTGCTAGTGCTTAACAGCCAGACACTCCATCATTCCCTTGGGGAAAAAAGGAGCATGCTTATTGTGCTAACAATGAAACACATTTGGAGATAGGTTACCTCTCACTTGCCAGAAGAGTACATGAACTCCATAATAAAACTGCTGGGATTTTGATCCTCTATGATTTCTCAGACTAGGTTATTTCCCTTTGTGCTGCCTTTTAGAGTACATAGAAATTATGAAAAGCTGAAAACTGAATCTCCAACCTGCATTTTCAACAGATACCTTGGACAAATTGAATCCTACTACAAAAGGAAGTTTTGAGTTCTAGGAGAAAGTGGGCCCCAAGATAGGAATATGCCAACATTTCCTTCATAATTTGCTTATTATGCTCCATGCTTAGCCTCAATTTGCTAACCCAAAACTATTTTACAATACACTATTTACTGAATAAATTATAACAATGCCATTAACCTTGAAATGTCAGCAAGTAAGAAAAAGTGATCAGTAATTTAAGATGCTACCAATTATCTGTTATTTAGAATTCATAAATAGTAAATCATTTTAAGAGTCTGTTGGTTTGAAGTTGAGAAATATGAATTGTGATAGAGTTTCTCATGACAGGGAGAGAGTCATGACAGGGAAAGAGTCTTTTTGCAGCTGGTGAACACAGGTAGAGTTGTATTATGGGTACAAATATTGAAATATTTCCATGATAATCTATAAAAACCTAATGAGCTCTTCAAGCCTCACCCCACCCCTCATGGAGATTCAGCTTTCTCATGAATTCCCTGGACTATTCCAGATCCTTTAAAGAAATGGTGAGAGGCAGGTATGATGGAGAGCCTCCACAATTGTGTGAGCAAAAATCATTGTGCCTATCATCAACTCTGTTGTCCTGGATATTAAATATTTTAATAGCATAACTGTCTAGACACAATGTTATATGTATCTATGATATAAAAACCCTCATCTTAATTTTATGTTCTAAAATCTTTGTACCAGTGGCAAGGTATTTCTTTGAGTTATACAAAAGTATAACTAAATACATATTTTCAACATATAATACAGTGGAATAAATCAAACTACATGTGTGTCTAACCTCTTCAGCTTTCTGAATATTGGATGTGGTAAGATTGGAATGACAGTCAAGTAGCTAAGTTAAAATTTTCTCTTTGTATAGTTTCTCCTTACCTTTCTCTTTTCAGAAAATAAATGAAAACAGATGGCAAAATTATCTAGCCATTTTTCTTTAAAGTCTCATAAAGACAAATCAAATGATTATACTGATAGGCACTAATGAAACAATAAAGCTGGAGAAATACAGCTATGTTTGCTAATGAATATTCAGTCTTACCTGTTCTTTGTTCTGGTTTGATATTGATCATCCTTTATAACACAAACAGAACATATAAAAAAAACAAAGGTCTGGAGTGTGATCCACTGTTAGACTTCTTGCCTAGGATTCACGAAGCCCTGGGTTCGATACCACATACACAAAAAAAGGCAGATGTAGTTCTGTGGCTCAAATGGAAGAGGGCTAGTCTTGAGAAAACTCAAGGAGGGTACCCAGGTCCTGATTTTAAGCCCCCAAACTGCCAAACAAACAAACTAACAAATAAGGGGAACTGGAAAACTGTTTTGTTAATGTATCTTCTTTTTCTGCAAGAAAAGTTTATTAAGTGTCTTTAAATAATAGAAGTGAATGGAGATTACATATTTATCGAACATACTTCTGCCAAATGACCAGAAAAAATCAATTTTATTTTTAATCATCTAGCTTATTTTTTTAAAGAATATATTTTTCATATATTTTTATTGTAATTAATAGAAGGGTTACATGATATTTTCCAGATAGATGGTGCATTAATTCACATACATTGATACCCTTTCTCATGTCTTGGTCCCCATTTCCCTCGCCCCTACCCCCACTCCTCATCTTGTTTTCCCCCCTTCCCTATCCAATTTCAAATAACCAAATACAAATATATCCGATATATCAGGTAACAAAGTGAGATACTGTAACAATATGAGATAACCAAGGGACAGCAAAAGAGATGAGAGATAACATAGTACCTTAAGAACAACAATCATTCATTATATGGCTTATGTTTCTATATCCTAGAGATCCTTTCATTTAGCATCCTACTATATGGCCTTTTGTATCAAGGTTTTGCTCTATTGCAAATTTCTGCTAGGAGGGCCCAAGGTTTCTACTGATTATGACAAATGAGGGAAACCATTGATCCTATGTTCCTTTGAGTCTGGCTTACTTCACTTAATATGATCTTTTCTAAGTCTTTCCATTTCCTAACAAATGAGGCGATGTCATTCTTTCTGACAGCAGCATACAACTCCATTGTGTACAAATACCATATCTTCTTGATCCACTCATCAACTGAGAGACATCTAGGTTGGTTCCATATCTTTGCTATGGTAAATAGTGCTGCAATGAACATTGTTGTGCTGGTGGATTTAGTATGTCTTTGTTTCTGGATGATTGGGTAAATGCCAAGTAGTGGAATTGCTGGGTCATAGGGGAGCTCTATGTTTAGTCTTTTGAGGAACTGCCATACTGCTTTCCATAGTGGTTGAACAAATTTGCACTCCCACCAACAGTGTAGTAGTGATCCCCCCTGGCCACATCCCCTCCAGCATCTGTTGTTATTAGTTTTCTTGATCCTGGCCATTCTAACTGGAGTGAGGTGGAATCTTAGAGTTGTTTTGATTTGCATTTCTTTTATGACCTGAAATGTCGAGCATTTCTTCATGTGTCTATAGGCCATTTTTGTTTCTTCTTCAGAGAAGGCTCTCTTTAAGTCTTTGGCCCATCTTTTAATGGGATGGTTGTTACTTTGGAGATTAGTTTTGAATTGATTCAATTTTTTGAGCTGTTGATATATTTTAGATATGAGGCCTTTGTCTGTTGTATGGTTGGTGAAGATCTTCTCCCACTCTGTAGGCTTCCTAATTAATTTACTAGCTATGTCCTTTGTCATACAAAAGCTCTGCAATTTAATACAGTCCCACTTATCCAGCCTTTCTCTGATTTGTTGTGATTCTTGGTCCTTATTAAGAAAGTTTCGACCTGTGCCAAGGAGGTCTAGTATATCTCCTATTCCTTCTTGTATAGTTTTCAGTGTGTCAGCTTTTACCTCTAGGTCTTTGATTCACTTGGAATTAATCATCTAGCTTCTTAAGAAATATTTTGTGAGAATTAATATTTTATATGAATTTGTATCATCTTTTACTAGTTTGCCTTTATCCACACTAGATTCTGATGAAATACTGGACATACCATAGCTTTTATATAACTTTAAATTCTTGTTTGATATTTCAACTGAGTAATATCATCCTTGATGCCAAAAATCATTTTGAAAAAAATTAACCAGTTTTGCATTTTGGCCAATTTACCTTTTTTTTTTTACTCTTACAGTTTTATTGTTTTTGCTGTTTTTTTTTTTTTTGCCTTTCTTCAGATCCCATTGTTAGTAAATGGTTTCATCCTCAAGACAGTGAAGCATTAATAATTTAACAAGCTATTGAACTGAAGCATTAATTGAATTTGTGTTCATTTTCACTGAAATAATATCATAAGATAATTTATATGATTAGTATATAAGTGCTGTGGTTAAAAATAGAATTGTCTTGATAAAGATCTCTCCTTCATAACACAGTAAAAGATATTCTTTTATCAAGTTACATGTCAAATATGTGCATGAGTGATTTGTCCATTTATATGTATGTGATAAAACATCTTAGTATCTTATAGTTTGATCATTTTATAGATTAAAAAGATCATTATCCCATATATAGTAGATATCCTTAAAGCAATTATTATTGGCCCCTATAACGGGGTGGTTTAATAGATGTCAGCCTGATTAATTTCTAAAATACAGATTTGACAGCTATAATTATTGAGGATGACAATCAAGATGTATGCAATGACATTTAAACCATTGAGAAACTAGAATAGGAGATAGTATTTTTTAAATGTTATTGTATTATCAGAGTGATGTATGGGGGGTTACAGTTACATTTGTAAGGTAGTGAATACATTACTGTTTGAACATTGCTACCCCTTCCTGTATTTTTCTCCCACTTTCACTCCCCCACCCCCTCCCAAGTTGTAGAGTACATTTCCAACATATTGTCTGGTTCATCCTTTATCCTTTGTCTCATCATCTTGTTTTTCCCATTCCCTTTCCTGGTACAAATAAATGAATAAATGTATATACAATACACAAAGTATCAACACAGGATAAAGATCAAGGGAAAGAAAAAACAACAAAAAAAGAGAACAGCTATAACTTCACTGTATTTTAACTACATTAAAAACAAGCAGAAGGATAAATCTCTTGTTTCCCTATCCTGGAGTTCATTTTGCTTAGAATCATCTTATGGCCATATTCACATGGTTTTTGACCTAATACACTCCTCTGCTAGGAAAATCCTAGATACATACTAATTATTATAAATGAAGGAAACTGCAGAGCCTTTGCTCTGGCTTACTTCACTTAATATGATTTTTTCCAAGTCTTTCCATTCTTTCTGATGGCAGCCTAGAATTTCATTGTGTAAATATTCATCTTCTTGATCCATTCATCTACTCAAGGGCATTTGGGTTGGTTCCTAAGTTAGCTATGGCAAATTATGCTGCAGTGACCATGGTTGTGCTGGTAGGCTTATTATGGCCTTATTTATTTATTTATTTATTTATTTATTTGCCCATCCTGGGCATTATGGCCTTATTTATTTATTTATTTATTTATTTATTTATTTATTTGCCAGTCCTGGGCTTGAGCTCAGGGCCTGAGCACTGTCCTTGGACTTTTCTCAAGGCTAGAGCTCTACCACTTGAGCCTCAGCACCATTTCTGGCTTTTTTCTATGTATGTGGTACTGAGGAATCAAACCCGGGCCTTCATGCATGCTAGGCAACCACTCTACCACTAGGCCATACTCCCAGCCCCTATTATGGCCTTATTAATGGACATTTGAGTAAATGTTTAGTATTGGAATTGTTTGATCATAGGAAAGCTCCATGTTTAGTCTTTTGAGAATTGCCACACTACTTTCCAGAGTGGTTGAACAAGTTTACACTCCCACCAACAGTGTAGTAGTTATCCCTTCTGTTCATATTACTGCTAGCATCTGTTATTAAAATTCTTGATAGTGGCCATTCTAACTGGAGTGAGATGGAATCTCAAAGTTATTTTGATTTCCATTTCTTTTATGGACATAGATGCCAAGCATTTCTTTCTGTGTCTACTGCCCATTCTTATCTCCTCTTTAGAGAAGTCTCTCTTCAGCCAACCATTTAATGGGATATTGTTTCCCTGTAGATTTTTTTTTTGAATCTCCCAACTATGATGGTATGCTTGTATGCAGGCAAGTGATGAGTGACCATCTATAAAAATTCACAAATTAAGTTTTCCAAGTTTACTCATTATAATGAAAAAATTACTATACCAAAGAAATGTAAAGTATCTGAGGAATTGGCTTGTGCTGTGTTAACCATTATCCAGTAGAACACATTTAATGTACAGTGCAGAAAACAAAGACAATATGTAAATTAGAACAAGTAATCAAGGCCAGCCCTTTTAAAATCCCCAAGAAGTTTCCAGGTTTTTTTTTTCTTTCTTTGAGATCATTTTTATCGCTCTCCTCTTAGCCTTTTCATTCTGATGTCTTTTATTCTAACATCCTAGATTCTAAAACCATAGTTTGTCATTCAGATTTCTGTACGTTCTGTTCCAACATTACAATCAACCATTTTCCTGTTCTAGGTCATGTAAAATCACATTCTTTGGAAAGTATTTTCATTAATTGAAACATATTTTATTAAAAGAATTCTCCCATGAGCCAGAAGCTGGTGGGGTACTTCTGTAGTCATAGCTATGCAGAAAGTCTGAGGATCTCAGTTTGAAGCTGGCCTGGCAAGAACTTACTTGAACTCTTATTTTCAATGAACTTCTAAAATAGAAATGGAGCTGTGGATTAAGTGGTATGAATCAGAACCCTTAACAAGTATATTTAATAGGATGAATGTTACATACTGCATGAAAGTGGTGAAGTGGTTTAGGAATGGGTAGAGGAAGGCAGATCTTTAAATAATAGTAACATAATGTGTTAGCTCAATGAGTATTTTCTGAAAGATAACCTTATTATTTTCCTAAAAGGTAACCTCATTAATAAGTAAATACAATTTTGACTAATGTATAATTAGCATGTTTCTATGTATGCAAGGCCTACCATGGTAAAAATCAAAACTTTAGGCCTAAAAATAAATTTCAACTGTGCAGTGAGGTAATTACTAATATTGATCTTGAACAGCTGAAGAGTATTTCTTGTATAGTTAGTATATTTAATACTTGGAGTATCACAACATTTCATTCCTATTTCTTAGCATAAATGTTTCTTAATTGGAATATGAACTCTTTGATAAAAAGTTCTAAGGCCCCTGTAAACATAGCAACTCAAGGGGCTGATATCTGAGGATCAAGGTTCAAAGCCATCCTGGGCACAAATGGACCTGAGACTCTTATCTCCAATTAACCAGAAGAAAATGGGAAGTGGGGCTTGGCTCAAGGGTAGAGCGTAGCCTTGACCTGAAGACCTCAGGGACAGAGCCCAGGCCCTGGGGGAGGGAGGTAGGTAGCCTTGAGAGGTAGAGCTAAGGGACAGCACGCCCAGGCTGAATTCAAGGCCCATGATCCACAAAAGAAAAAAAAAAAAGTTCTATGGCCATAAAAATATATTCAGCTTATTAAATTCAAACATTTGTGAATTTCCTGTAATTTTTGTATATTTTCATTTTTATTGTAATGTATAGAGGGGTTAGAGTTATATTTGCCAGGGAGTAGGTGCATTACTTCTCACACATTGATATATTTTTCTTTTATCTTTTTCTTTTTTTAATTCTTTTTGTAAATTTTAAATTTTTATTTTTGTTGGTCTGTGGCTTGAACACTGAGCCTGGGTGATGTCCCTGAGCTCCTCAGCTCAAGGCTATTGCCTTACCCCTGGAGTTACAGCCCCACTTCCTGTTTTCTAGTGAGTAATTGGAGATAAGAGTCTCATGTTATTTAGTGCTTGGGCTGTTTTTGAACTGTGATCCTCAGATTTCAGCTTCCTGAGTAGCTTGGATTAGAGGCATGAGCCACCGGGCAGGGCATGCATATTTTTCTTTCAATAGTCATAGTTTTTAAAAAATGTCTTTGTATGTGACAGTATAGTTGATTTACACCTGTAATTCTGGCTACTGTGATCATGAAGATCATAGTTCAAAGCCAGCCTGGTAGGACAATCTGATTCTAATCTTCCATTAATTATCCAAAAAATACAAAACTGGAAATGGAGCTATGACCCATGTTCTAGAATGAAAATAGCTCATGGACACCCACCTGGCTCTGAGTTCAAAACCAAGGACAGGCACACAGTTAAGCTCAGTAATATAAAAGTGTATCATTAGCTGGATGTTGTAGCTCATACCTGTAATCCTAGCTACTTGGGAGGCTGTGATCTTGGGATCAAAGCAGCCAGGACACAAAGGGATCTGAGGCTCTTATCTCCAATTAACCTCTAGAAAAAAGGAAATGGGGCTTGGTTCAAGATTAGGTCAGTAGACTTGAACTGAAGAGCTCAAGGACAATGCCCAGGCCCAGGGGGAGGGTGGTAGCCTTGAGCTGAAGAGCTCAGAGACAGCCCCCAGGCCTAGTTCAAGCTCCATGACCCACAAAAAAAAATGTATCAAAAGTTTTCTTTATTCTTTAGACAAGATAATGGGGCATATTTGACTGTTAGTGAGTATATTTTCTGATCTGAGTATGAACTAATAGAAGCAAGAGATGACTTTCTTAAACTAACTGCTTTTTTTTGCCAGTCCTGGGCTTGAACTCAGGGCCTGAGCACTGATCTTGGACTTTCCTCAAGGCTAGAGCTCTACCACTTAGCACCACTTCCAGCTTTTTTCTATGTATGTGGTACCGAGGAATTGAACCACCCAGGTCTTCGTGCACGCTAGGCAAGCAGTCTACCACTAGGCAAAACTCCCAGCCAATTTTATTTTTTTCACTAAGGGACTCTTTTCCATGGAAACTAATATTGATGTGATTTTAATCCAAGAAATTGGATTATTTGTGTAGTTTGTTAGAGATAACTATGACTAGAGCTATATCTACTTTTATATAATTAGAAACTCAATGGGGATCAATTTTTCTCAGCAACATTCCCCCATTGATTGATTCCTAGTTCCTTCTCTGACTTAGAATATATTTTAGAGAGTACAATTATTTTGAAACCATATATATGGAAATCTTGTCTTGAACTGGGAGTAGATTAGAAAATTATGCCTTATTCTACCCCCACCACCCAAAAAAGTGCACCTTAAATTTGGGCAAAGCATTTATCTTCTACACCCTAAAAATACTGTTGCCTTCTCAGACTGTGTAGATTTAGATAGCATAATAGATATTTTTATTTTTACTCAAAAACTAATTCCAAAGGAATTTATCATCAGTGAATCTCCCATTTCTGTCCTTCTCTTTGTCTCTATCTCTGACTGTTGCTCTGTGTCTGACAATTTTTCTCACTGTGTATACTCAAACATATGTAGTCATAGATTTGCATATATTCAACAAATTATAATACAATATAAACACAGGAAATGATCTTCCTGTAGGGGTATATGCAAAAGAATAAATTAAATAAATCTTAGTATATTATGATATACAGTGTTCTTTCCATATTTTATGCAAGTTCAAGTTGAAATCCATTACCTCTCTATGGGGAGGTATTAGTGATTATAAACAAAAGACATAGAGGATTATTTTTTTTAAATATCCATATTTAGTTTATGTATTTATTTGGATCCTAGTTACCGCTTTTTGCTTATTTGCCTTTTAGTGATTTCTGGACAGATGCAAGAAGTTACACACATCTTCTAGATGTGAATCTGTAGGAGAATAAAAATTATTTCACTTATTACTGAGCCAATTCAAACTCTCTTTTCCACTCCAAATCAAGCCTCCAAATATTTAACTTTTCTGGCTTAAATTACTGATCTCAAAAGTAAGTTTAAATTGGCAGTAAAATCAATTGTATAAGTTGTTAGGGAAGAAACCTTAGAACAATGATATTTATACTTAGATTTTCAAGGCTTCATAAGAGTCAAAATCATTAGACAAAAGATCATTTTCACTGTGATGACTTGTCATTTGAGGTTATTTATTTGTTATTCAATAATAATTTGCTCTCAGGCTCATATCTCAATAAAACTTGAGATAATTTTGAAAAATTAATGTATCTGGCAGGCATCCCAAAATCTGATAGCTCACAACTGCATAGTAGAAACTGGTGATGTAAATGCCATGTGTTTCTAAAGCAATGGATTTCATAACTTTATTAAAGCTTTATTTCTTTTGAATGATGGGCCTGTTGCCTAAGAGTGTAATAATTACATATGGTGCCATAACACAATAATCTCTTAAAAATATATTGCATCTGAATCAAGATGTTGTCATTTGAAATTTTAAAGGTAGCAGACTGGGTTTTTAATTAATATCTCAGAGACTTTGAATCTTTTCCACCCAAAACTTGGCTTAAAATTTTTCTCAACACCTATTTTAATAGGATATATTAGTTATAACTTTTCAAATTGTACAACAGACAATAATTTAACTTTGTCCAGAATTTTAACAATTAGCTCTAACAGGTTCTCCTTATTTTAAAAATCATATTTTAGATGGAAAGAATAAAATGGGGTTGTTAACATTTGTCATTGCTCAGTGACTTACTGGAGGTTTTAACCTGAAAAGTAGCTAATTTTTTAGTACAAATAATTCCCAACATATGTAAATAACTTTCCTCTATCTTTTATCACATATATGCATGCTATTTCTATAACATATATATTTTAAGGTCTGTGATATAATTTTTATGTTGCCTATCATTTTCCAATTGTGGGGGAAAAGGCAGAACTCAAATAATTGAATAAATCTACTGTATTTATCCCATTTCAAAACTTAGAGCCTTTAAAATTGCCTTGTTACAGACTTTGGAAAAGTGTCTGGAGGCAGCTTACCAGATGTCATTAAGCTTGTACAATATTAGTCTCATTTGAGACATTTAGATTGTTTTTAAATACCTTAATATACAGAGGGCTATAAGGGGCATCTCATGATTGCTTCTGACAACTGTTCTCAAAGGCTACAAAAGAAGTGGTTGAAAAGGATGTGAGGGGCACAAAATCTTAAATACCATCTCATGTCAAACTACATATCTTTTATTTTTATCCTTTTGTGTACAATTATGCTTTGAATTTCTATTATCCATTTTTGTCAATGATAACAAAGCAACTTCAGTACCAACATAGGCAAAGAACAATGGCTTGGAAGGGAATAGGTAAAAACAAAAGACAAAAACACAAACAAATCCCCATCTCTTCCATTAATCCTTTTAGTTCCCGCTTACCTTGATGACCTCATCTTTGGACAAATGTATCAAGGATAAATGAAAACTTATTCATCAGGGATTAAAAAGAGTTGTCTCTCTCTTTTTTATTTTACCTTTTTGTCAGTCATGAAAGTTGATCTGAGCCTGGGTGCTATCCCTCAGCACTTCAGCTCAAGGCTGGTGATCTACCACTTTGACCCAAAGCACCACTTTCAGTTTTCTGGTGGTTAATTGGAGATAAGAGTTTCATGGACATTTTAGTGCCCAGGCTGCCTTTGAATTATGATCCTCAGATCTCAGCCTCCGGAATAGCTAGGATTACAGGCGAGAGCCACCAGTGCCCAGGTATAAACAGTAGTCTCTTGTCTCACCTTACAAAATTTAAGGTTTGTCAAGTAAGAAGTTAAAAACTAAGGAAAGAAGCTGCATTTGGAATCTTAAAGTTTTCCTATGCTTCTCTGTTCCTTTCATACAATCAGGGAGTTATCAGCAAGTCAGCTCAGGAAGATGGAAATTGAAAGTAGTTAACACATTGTAAGAATTTAAGCAATGGGGTACAGAGAAGAGAAGTCTGGATGAAATGGGATTGTAAATGGTGACTTTGCTGAATATATATTGTGAACAATGCTCTTGCTGATTAGATTATGCCGATTTATTTGAATAATTAGTTTTCATACCCATTTATTAATTTCTATCTTTCTAAAAGCAGTATCTGTATAGCAGCCATGGCACCAAGTGCAATAAGATTTAAGAATGAAAGATTCCGTTCCCATCTTCAGGAGTGTGCTGAATAACACTGTATTGAATGTCCTTTGTTACAATGGCAAATATCAGCAGCCTATGACATAATTACAATCTGACGGAGAAACTAAGTATTATACAATCAAGCAATGTCGTTCAGTACACAGCCACTCCATAGTGCTCTGCCACTAAGAAAAATTATACTCACAAATGCTCTTTACTAGCATTCTTAAAAGTTGAAAAATGTCTATACACTAAAAATTAATTCCCATTTATTCTACATCTTATTGTATGTAGAATCAGGGTATGAAAATTCTAGCCAAGGCAGTGAAATATGAGTTTACCTGAAGACAACCGCACAATCTATTTCTCAAGATTAACCGCTTAGCTATAACATTTGTACATTAGCTAAATAACATCTCAAGGGGAGCTGTAGATAGAACCTTGATGTCTACTGATTGTACATGTGTAAGTTTGTGCTCTCAAAGGATGGTCCTTAAAAAACTCCCTGCTGGAAGCTATTGTGCATATTGTAAAAGGACTGTTTCTAAGTGCCAATTGAGCTAGTACTGTATACTTGCCATTTAAAAAGAAGATTTCATACCACTTGATTATGTTAAATAGAAATGTTTGAAATTTATACAGAATTACATCAAAATGGCACAGTAGTTATATGTCTAAAGAGCTGCAACTACTCCATACCATAAGTAACGTCAATTCTTCTGGTAGTCAATTTAATGTAAGACTTTCACACAATGTATTCTGTAAGAAATATAGAAAACCTTAGATTGGTGAGGCCAGAAATATATATTGTAATAAAATCTTAGAACTGAAATCTATGATTGTACTGAAATAAACACATACAAAGACATGTGTCATTCACGTATAGGCACACAATTTTTTGCCAGTCCTGAGGCTTGAATTCAGGGCCTGAGCACTGCACTTGGGCTTTCTCAAGGCTAGAGCTTATCATTTGAGCCATAACACCAGTACTAGCTTTTTCTATGTATGTGGTACTGAGGAGTAGGATCTGGGTCTTTGTGCATGCTAGACAAACACTCCACCAGTTGGCTAAACTCCCGGCCCTGCACACACATTTTAAATTATATACAGTCAGCTCTAAATGAAGTATATTTTATTTTTTGTTTTCTAGGATAAAAGAAAATGCTTGTTGTTGCAAAGGGTTCTTTTTAAAATAATTCTTCTGAATATTTCATGTCTTCAGAAAATTTGAATTTTTCTTTAAAATAAGAGAGCTAGCTTTCTGTTAAGTGGGTCTTCTCAGTAAGCCAATTGTATTGTGGATATAAGTTCAATGTCATTTAGTTTTAAAGTGTACATATCATGGCCATGAGTTTGGCCTTGTGGTAGATTGCTTCCCTAGCATGCACAGAGCCCCAAATTGGATTCCTCAGTACCAAATACATAGAAAAAAAAGCCAGAAGTGGTTCTGTGGCTCAAGTGGTAGAGCTCTAACCTTGAAAAAGCCCAAGGCCCTGAGTTCAAGATCTAGGACTGGCAAAAATAAAAATTAAAAAAAAATAAAGTGTTTATGTCACACTTGCAATAACAGGCTAGTTTAAGCCAAAAAACTTGAAGTAAACTAAAACTGATAACTGTATGTACACTTCTTTTTGAGCATTTATTTAAATAGTATTAAAGAAGGGAAAAATATTGAAACCATGATTCTCTGATAAATTAGTTTAAGGAAAAGGTGCCATAGACCTGAGATTCTGATAAAATAATTCAAAGATGGATATCAGGAGATAAAAGTAGGAAGAAAAGAAAGGGACATGTCACAATCCCAGAAATAGATACAGGCATTCAGGGCAATGGTTAAACGTACATTATGCCAAGAATTTCATAACATGTGAACATATTTTATTATTTTTTTCCTAAAGAAACAAATGAAAATTAGTGAGTAATGAGGCAGCTATTCAGCAAGAGAGTTATATTCTTGCTACTTCCCCTTCACTATAGGTTACTGACAATGAGAACTCCAGCTTCAAAGAATTCTTGTAAAACAACAAACAATAACAACAGCAAGAAGTTCAACACCAGTGGTTCATACTTGTAATCCTAGCAGCATAACTTATTTGAGGGTCGTGAGTCAAAGCCAGCTGGGCCTGAAAAGTTTGTAAGACTCTTATCACCAATTAAGCATCAAAAAATCCAAAAATAGATTTGTAGCTAAGTTGTAGTGTACTAGCCTTGAGCAAAAAACAACAAAAATAAAGCTCAGGGACAGCTTCCAGGCTCTGAGTTCAAGCCTACTGGGGCAGAGAGAGAGAGAGAGAGAGACAGAGAGGGGGGAGGGAGGGAGGGAGGGAGGGAGGGAGAGGTATAGCTAAGAAGGATTTCTTTTTTCATATATTTTTATTGTAATTACTACAAGGGTTACATTATATTCACCAGATAGAAGGTGCATTACTTCACAAACATTGATACCTTTTCTCATGTTTTGGTCCTCATTTCCCTCCCCCCAACCCCAGAAGGATTTCTTGGGGGAACACAAGCATAGGAAAAAGCAAAAATGACATAGTTTAACTTAATTTCTTATTGCCACAATGATGAATTGGAAAAGAAGAAGAGACACCTAAGTGCCCAAGTAAAATCATTCAAACCTTTGGACCAACTTCCCTAATATTGACTTTTGAAACAAACTCTCCATTCTAACCTATCCAAGCAAACCCCCAAAGCAAATTGTCCTAACCTGTCCAAAAATATGGGGCTGCAGACATCCTCCTCCTCCCCATTCCACCCTAATCCCCTTCAAAACATAGTCTGTACATTTCAAAACTTGCCCACATATTGCAAGGGAAGCAGTAATCAACCTGTCCCTTTACTTATAAATATGAACCTAAATCTCTGTATCATTTGATGTTTGATTAACACAAAATAAAGCCCTAAGTATTTGAAAGGGAAGATGAGAAGAATTAGTATAAACAGAAGTAATTCTTGGAATTAGTATCCTAACATATGATAAAAATGTCTCATAAAATGCTTACTCTGCAGTTTAATGCAGTTCCACTTATCCAGCCTTTCTCTGATTTGTTGTGATTCTTAGTCCTTATTAAGAAAGTTTTGACCTGTGCCAAGGAGGCCTAGTGTATCTCCTGTTCTTTCTTGTAAAGTTTTCAGTGTCGGCTTTTACCTCCAGGTCTTTGATCCATTTGGAGTTAATTCTAGTGCAGGGTGACAAAGAAGGATCCAACTTTAGTTTTCTGTAGGTACTTAATCAGTTCTGCCAGCACCACTTGTTGAAGAGGCTGTCTTTCAAGTGGGACTGGATTAAACTGCAGAGCTTTTGTATGGCAAAGGACATAGCTACTAAATTAATTAGGAAGCCTACAGAGTGGGAGAAGATCTTCACCAACCAAACAACGGAAAAAGGCCTCATATCTAAAATATATCAACAGCTCAAAAAATTGAATCAATCCAAAACGAATCTCCAAAGTAACAACCATCCCATTAAAAGATGGGACAAAGACTTAAAGAGAGTCTTCTCTGAAGAAGAAACAAAAATGGCCTATAGACACATGAAGAAATGCTCGACATCTCAGGTCATAAAAGAAATGCAAATCAAAACAACTCTAAGATTCCACTTCACTCCAGTTAGAATGGCCAGGATCAAGAAAACTAATAACAACAGATGCTGGAGGGGATGTGGCCAGGAGGGATCACAACTACACTGTTGGTGGGAGTCCAAACTTGTTCAACCACTATGGAAAGCAGTATGGCAGTGCCTCAAAAGACTAAACATAGAGCTCCCCTATGACCTAGCAATTCCACTACTTGGCATTTACCCAATCATCCAGAAACAAAGACATACTAAATCCACCAGCACAACAATGTTCATTGCAGCACTATTTACCATAGCAAAGATATGGAACCAACCTAGATGTCCCTCAGTTGATGAGTGGATCAACAAGATATGGTATTTGTACACAATGGAGTTGTATGCTGCTGTCAGAAAGAATGACATTGCCCCATTTGTTAGGAAATGGAAAGACTTAGAAAAGATCATATTAAGTGAAGTAAGCCAGACTCAAAGGAACTTAGGCTCAATGGTTTCTCTTATTTGTCATAATCAGTAGAAACCTTGGGCTCTCCTAGCAGAGATTTGCAATAGAGCAAAACCTAGATACATAAGGCCATATAGTATGACGCTAAATGATAGGACCTCTAGGATATAGAACCAAAAGCCATATAATGAGTGATTGTTGTCCTTAATGTACTATCTCTTTTGCTGTCCCTTGGTTATCTCATATTGTTACAGTATCTCACTTTGTTACCTGATATATTGGATATATTTGTATTTGGTTATTTGAAATTGGATAGGGAAGGGTGGAAAACAAGATGAGGGGTGGGCGGGAGGGAAATGGGGACCAAGACATGAGAAAGGGTATCAATGTATGTGAATTAATGCACCTTTATCTGTCAAATATAATGTAACCCTTCTATTAATTACAATAAAAATATATGAAAAAAATGCTTAGTCTGTTCCATCAAAGCAACACAAGTATGAAACATCTTTTATGAGGAGACAGAAGTTAATTACCAATACAATATATATGTGATGTAGACATAGGTTCATATGAATAACCACATCTCAAGGAGAACATTGCTACTAAGTTCTGCAAGTAAGCCTAGGAAGCCATTTCTAATATAGTCTGCTTGATACCAGTGCAGGGTCTTTGGTAATGTTGCCACCACTGAAGATTAGATTCCTGAATGTGATAAGTGTCAAGTCCTATTGTTCACTGCCTTAGCAATTTTATTTCCGTCTTTTGCTCACAATTATCTTTAACAGGGCTATTATGCCCAGATTTCTTCAGCTATACATATCTTATATTTGACATATTTTTGAACTTGCTGGACTCGAAGTGATTCATGTTTGAGGAAAAGACTGTGGCAAAATTCTAGAAGAGTTTGAACAGGAATAGTAACTTTAGCTTTCTTTTTACTAAACATCACTGTCAAAGAAGAAAATAAATACTCCTTTACCTTGTTTTGTATATTGCTAACTGCTGCTTATTTTCTCCTGTAGAGGACACCTGAACAGGACCCTGAGCCTAAACGATGATGTGGCTTTAGGCAGAAGACATCTTTTATATTGGGACATTGCTTGTAATGGCAAATGTGAGTTCATAATTCCCAGTTGATAACTGTATGTTTTGGTTGGACTCAGCATTCAAGACATTGAGAAGACACCCTGCCTTGTTCCCAGCAACTTCTGAAAATTATGTTTCTTAACTTGCAAAGTAGAACATTCTCATAGTTAGCAACATCTTGGTCAAGTAGATACCCATTAACACATTGAGGAATATACTCTTTCCATAGGCATCTGGAAAAAGGTAGAGAAATATGCATAGAACTATTGCTTATAATAGTAAAAGACTGGAACAAATTCAAATGTGTATCAGCAGGGAGTAGAAAAATAAATCTAAATATATCTTACAATGAAATTTTATGCAGCTGAGAAAAGAAATGTTCTGTAGCTCTGTTAACTACATGCATATTTTGGATATTAGGACTATATTATTGAAAGATGAGACCTAAAAAAGTCAGAAGTACAAGAATACTGCATATCATATTTTCATATAAATCAAAAAGGAGCAAAATAAAGACTAAGAATACAGCTCAGTTGCAGAGTAATGAAATGCACATAACTTCAAGATCAATCTTCAACACTAAAATATTTTTAATATAGCCATTGTATCAATCTATTATACATATATGATAATATCCATTGAAATATAATCATGTAATAAGAAAAAATATTATCAAGAGGTTAGTTACTTTTGGAAATAAGATACAGAGGTTTATAGAGCAATTCTGTAACTATAGCCAATACCTTTACTAGTGGATTGTGTGTATGGCTTCCTAGAAAATTGATACATTATTATAATTTAACTATTTAAATAAATAGGGAACCTCCTGAAAGGAATGGAATGTAGGGTTCATATATATGGCTCATTTATTAGAAACTGTCATCTATATTCTTTTTACAATGCCACACATCCACTGTATGTCAACCAGTTGTAATGCAATGGACACAGTCAATATGTCAAATATATTGCATCTTCAAGATTCATTCCATGGCTTTCTTGCAGCTTGTTTATAGTACAGAGTTGTCGAGTTTTTAGCACTCTTTGCCTCCTGACCAGCAGGAAGGGCAAAGAGAACACACCCAGACTAAGACAAGACAAGAGAAAGATTAGGGCCGGCTGGCGGCCTTCACCCAGCCCTCCCTTCCTCCAGATGGAAGACACAGACCACAGACGCGCCAGGGAGAATGTCAAGGCAGACTCTTTAATGGGAAGATACCAGGGGCTAAAGTAAGAAGCAGGAATCTATTAGCATAGAAGTAGGCAGGACAGGGGGAGGTAGGTGTGGTCAGAGAGGGTGGCAGGGCCAATCCACGGGTTTGAGGTAGCCTTATTTTACATCACAAACCATAGCCAAACCTCCCAACCAGGAGATGGGCAGGTTGGATCTCCAAAACCAGGAAGTGAGCACTGGGCCACGAGGTAGGCCTTTTTACCCTTCATGTGCCCTGCCCCACACAGAGTGACTTCTGACAGTAAGCACCAGTGCATCCCTTTGCCTGGTCACATTCGTACACGTAGTACACAGGACAGATCTGAAGTATCTTATTTTGAAAGATTTGTAAAGCTTCTCTAAATCAACAAGGTGTGGAAGATGGCTAAGGCCCCAGTCCACTGTCTGCTTCGGAGGTAGGTTAATGCCTTTCTACAGATCTCCAGAAATATTGAAATCCAGTCCCACAGAGTTGCAGCCTCTTATCACTCTCCTAACCATCTTCCCTTCCCTTTGTATTCTACACTTTTTTACTCTCCAAGAGCATCTTCCAAATTAAATACCTGCACATACACCCCTGTTTCAGGGTCAATTTTTAAGAGAATTGCAATTTGATATGCATGCCTTTATATTAATTTAAAGTCATACACATTCAAAAGATTCTACTGTGCCTTAGGAAGACTGTTGAACCACTTGGACAAATTGTGAATCCATGATTATATATACTCATATATATATATATATATATATATATATTATTTATTTATTTATTTATTTTGCCAGTCCTGGAGCTTGAACTCAGGGCCTGAGCACTGTCCTTGGGCTTTCCTCAAGACTTAGCTCTCTACCACTTTAGCCAAAGCGCCATAACCAGCTTTTTCTATGTATGCAGTATTGAGGAATTGAACCCAGGTCTTCATGCATGCTAGGCAATCACTCTAGCCACTAGGGAAAATTCTCAGTCTTTATACTCATGTTTTAATGGATGTAGGAGTTACTGACCAATAAGTTCTAATTTCATTTCTTCTGCCAATTTCATAGGACAAATTAGAAAGCAACCAGCTTTCTCCCAAGCTCTCACAAATGGGTGGAGAATTTATGTTCTCCGGACTGAAATTTCTAAGGAGGTGATAGAGAGCCATGAAAAACTGTTTCCCTATGATCTCTCAAGTATGTCAGTCCTCTCATGGCAGCACGCAGTTTTAACATTGGATGAGATCTGGAGAAATTAGAAACTTAACCTTATGAAAAGGATTAACATTAAGTCAAGGGGAGGCTCATGTAAGTCACAGGGAGCCATGTATAGCTATGTATAAATGAAGACAAAAGGCCCTCCAAAAAACCAACTCTAAAGTTACATGATCTTGGACTTCTAGCTTGCAAAACTTGAACAAATAAGTCTATTTTCTTTATTTTGTTTTATTTTTTGCCAGTCCTGGGACTTGAACTCAGGGCCTGAGCACTGTCCTTGGCTTTCTCAAGAATAGAGCTCTACCACTTGTGCCATAGCACCATTTCTGGCTTTTTCTATGTATATGGTACAGAGGAATCAAACCCAAGTCTTTGTTCATGCTAGGCAAGCACTCTATCATTGGGCCAGTCTATTTTTTTAAGCTACCTCATTGGTGTTCCTTCATTGTGGAAGCACAAGCAAACTCATAAATTAGGAATCACATTATTTAACTGTGATTAGTATGAGTTATTAATGTATATATTATTTATATCTAGATACATATTATATACAAATTATCTGTCGCTTTTTTAAAGCTTATTTTTTCTGTAATTCTTTTCTCAAAATTCCCCAACACCATTACTGCAGAATGTTAAATGGAATTATTAATAGAAGGTAATTATCAATCATGTAATTTTGGAAAATACTAAATTAAATCATAAATTATCAGTGATTTTTCAAATGCAATTTTTTATCTTGAATATCTAATTTGGCAAACTACTTTACCACTTTATTGGTGTATTCATTTCTCTTGATTTGTAATCTAACAAATACACATTTATTTTTTACTTTAAAAAATGTCTTAGCGAGGCTCCGATCATTCATGACTGTAATCCTACCTGTTCAGTAGGCTGAATATAGTGGTTTGAAGCCAGTCTGGGCAGAAAAGTCCCCATAAGACTGTTGTATCTAATTAATCACTCAAAAAACCTGGAAGTGGCACTGTGGTTCAACCTGGAAGAACACTAGCCTTGTGTAAAAGAATTCAGGGAAAGTAGCAGGTCCTGTGCTCAAGCCCCAGGACTGGAAATTTTTTTTAAAGGATCTGGAATTTATTTGTATGTTAAAAATTTACTTTCTTTCTTCAATTATGATCTTTAAATTGTTGTAGAAAGGAGTTGCCATTTAACAAAGCAGTTCATGAACAAACTATTTTGATCAATAAATGTCTAAGCATGCTAAAATTAATTTTAATATTTTTGCAGACTGAAAGCCTTCTGTTCATAAATTGTATCTTTCTCTCTCCTTTTGTATCTATATCCAATGTAGACAGAAAATTATTGCTATTGTCCCAATTTGTCTGAGCCCCTTTTCTGAAATGCTGATTGCCCATTAATGCAATTTCATTCTTTTCTATTTCACATCTCTAATCTCCTTGCTCATCTTTTCATCTCTTTGTCTTTATGCTGTGTGCTCTGAGAAAGTTTCTCAAAATTTCTTTAATCATTGACTTAATTTTATGTAGTGTTGATTTTACTCATTTTATTCCTAAATCTGTTACATATTCAGATGTTTTATTTTCAGTTCCTTACAATAGTTTCTTATTTTATCGTGCTCTTTTTAACATCTGACTGCTATTCATTCAGCTGCCTTTTCATCTGTAACTATTTCTATGTTATCTGCTTCAGTGTTCATGTTCCTTCATTTAATAATAAGATCTGCACTTTCCTCAAACACTCCTGTTTATTGCAGAAAAATTTTCAAAAGTTTATTTCTGTTTTTCTTAAGAAAATCTATTGTTCACCTTAGTTTGGGGAATGGGTTCATTTTGAAGGCTTCCTTGTATATGCAAGTGTGTGCCTGTCCTACGTGTAAACACATACTTATGTGCATGAGAATGCACACATGTGTTTATCTTTTTAATTTAATTTTATTGTCAAGGTGATGTATAGAGGGGTTATAGTTGCATCCATAAGGTAATGGGAACAATGCTTAACATGAAATGTACTGATGTGTGTTTCTTATGCATCTTTGTGAGACTATTAAAGCGATTTTGCCAACATTCAGGGAGAGAGGAATTTTTCCTGATTATCCTTACTGCCAACTCCAGTGTTATTAGCATATACTTTAAATTAAAAGGCTGGCTGTTTCCTTCTGCAAATTTCTGGTGTCCAGTTGTTGTCCAATAATAACAACTGACAATTGCAGAGTGATTTTTATGTGCTATAAACCATTCTAAGTGTATTAAATGATTTCACACAGTTAAGTCCTCCAAAAACCTCTGGGGAAACTGAGGCATAAGTAGATTAAAGAACTCGCCTAAGGCCATACAGTTATTGAGGAATCAAACTTAGCCACTTGAACACTATGTAGTACTATTTCTCTTGAGTGCTTCTAGATTCAAGAAGGATCTCCTTCTTGTCTGACCTTATCATCTAACCACACACAGATGTCACATAATTCACTAATTATTTGAAGGAGCTCTGTATCCTTCTTGTAGTCAGAAAAACTACAATTTCAGATTGCATTGCATGCATATTTGTTTCTACCATCAAACCTCCCTGTTGCTAAAATTATTGATACATGAAGAAATGCTTCCCAGTTTATGCTTTTTGTGCTTGCTCAGTAGTGTTAGGAAAGTCCTCCCCACACAGGCATAGAGAGGTTCTGATGCAGGTAATAGTTTGTTAGATAATATGCAGACTTGGCCATTTACTGGTTCAAACTTGCTCAGAAATATCTGTGGCATAATAGAGAAATGTGCACAGAATTATCTCTGTTAAGACATCAAGTTTTTGACACAAACACACAGTGGGATTGAATGGAAATGTCCTTCTTTGTTCCCCTCTAGCCCTGGTAATCTGCCTTAGGGCTTCTTTACTTTGGTCATGGAAATTCCTCCAGGGGTCATGCAGACTGTAAAGAATATTCCAGTTACTAGCATCCTAAAAATGGTGCTGGATTTTATGCATTTTCATACAAACATAAAAGGAAAAGCTAACTATATATTTTATGCTAAGTAGTAAGCTACCTATTGTTCCAGGGAGGCAGTTTGCAGGGTTGAGAGACATAGTAGAATGGGAAAATATTCATAATATGATGAAACAATCTTAGTTTAAAAATATAATAAAACATCTGCTCTATTAAGTCTAGAACTATGCTGCAAATGGAGAAGGCAATTCCAAAAGAAGGACCAATAAGTAGTTCAAGCTGGGTAAGAAAGAGCCAGTAGAGTCTAGGGAGATTTATTGAAATTATCTACAAAGAAAATAAGTTTTCATGGTTGTCTTTGACTCTTTTATTCCAGGCTAACATGAAGTTATCAAGATTAAATGATTTAAATTAATTTGCTATTAATTATTCATTCATTCAGGCCAAATTAATGTAAACATAACCTTAATCCCCTTCATCTAAGTGCCAGAGATGAACTATAATACATCTCAAAGGAAATAAATTATTGGTCAGAGTTGTTTCTGCTTTCTCAGTTATGTGAGTTCATTGGACTTTCACTAAAATTGACCATGACATTTTTGAGACCTTGTCATCTTTGTGTCATATTAAAAACTTTTATTTGGAAAGAGAGAAAAAACAAATGAGGGAAAGAATAAGCTATAGTGGCAAAAGGAGTAATAAAATGCAGGGTAGATTAGGGTCTGGATTTACATAACAGGAGTCAAAAAGGCTAGAAATGATGGTCTCAAACAGCTTGCGTAGTTTTATTGTAAAGTGTGTGGGAGGGTCCTTAAATAGGTAAGAAAGTATTTTTTCATGAATGGCCTGTGTTTTGAATCAGTGATTAGCATAATGCTTGTTCAAATTTTATCCTTCCAGAAAACATTCTTGCATTTTACTAGTGAGGTTTATGATCTACCCAATTTCTGATAGTAACCATTAATGGGGGTAAAAGTTCATTGGAGTTGTGAAAAACCATTGGGACAGAGAATTACAGTGAGGTGCAGGAGGAAAGGGCAATAGCAAACTAGCCACATTAGTTGTTAGAGGAATTAGTCTATCACACATGCTTTCAACGGCCACAGTTGAAATAAGCATTTCTTGGTTTTACTTTTTCATAGAATATGTATTTTTAACAATGACATTTTAATTCATATAATCTTGTCAATTCTGGCTTGATATTTTTTTCTTTTTCTTCCTTTCTCCTTTTCCTTCTCTCCTCCTCATCCTTCTCCAACTCTCCTCCTCCTTCTCCTCCCCTTTCTCCTCCTCCCCTTTCTCCTCCTCCTCCTCCCTTATCTTCCTCCTCATCCTCCTCCTCCTTTGCTGCCGTCCTTCTTTTCTTCCTTCTTCTTCTCTTCCTTCCCTCCTCCTCCTCTTCCTTCTTCTCTCTCCTCCTCCTCTTCCTTCTCCCTCCTCCTCCTCTCTCTTCCTCCATCTCCTTCTCCTCTTCCTCCTCCTCTCCCACTTCTCCTTCTCCTTTTCCATCTCCTTGTCTTTCTCCTCTTCCTTTTCCTCTTCCTCCTCCTCTTCTTCTTCTTCTTCTTCTTCTTCTTCTTCTTCTTCTTCTTCTTCTTCTTCTTCTTCTCCTCCTCCTCCTCCTCCTCCTCCCACCCCTCCTCCTCCTCCCACCCCTCCTCCTCCTCCTACCCCTCCTCCTCCTCCTCCTTCTCCTTCTCCTTCTCCTTCTCCTTCTCCTTCTCCTTTTCCTTCTCCTCCTCCTCCTCCTCCTCCTCCTCCTCCTTCTCCTTCCCCTTCCCCTCCTCCTCCTCCTTCTTTCTTCTTCTTCTTCTTCTTCTTCTTCTTCTTCTTCTTCTTCTTCTTCTTCTTCTTCTTCTTCTTCTTCTCCTCCTCCTCCTCCTCCTCCTCCTCCTCCTCCTCCTTCTCCTTCCCCTTCCCCTTCCCCTCCTCCTCCTCATTCTTCTTCTTCTTCTTCTTCTTCTTCTTCTTCTTCTTCTTCTTCTTCTTCTTCTTCTTCTTCTTCTTCTCCTTCTTCTTCTTCTTCTTCTATCTGATGCTTCCTTTTCACTCTTTGTCTGGTGCTCTAACACCTGAGCCTCACCTCCAACCCCTGATTCCCAATTTGATATTTTCTTATTGAATCTTTGCTTCTTGAGGAGAATAATGATCATCTCCAATTTCTTTGTATCTCCTTCAGTTTTTACTTATTAAATAGTAACTATTCAATAAATAACTATTGCTAAAATTAGATCTATACACCGGTTTAGAAATTTAGGTTTAGAACATATTTATTTTTCCAATTAAAATTACCTTATTTGTATAAAATATTAAACAATACTTTTTCAGTAAAATTAAATATTTTCAAATATATCATGAATACCTACCTCTTTAGAATTGTTAGCTGTACAATTATACAGTTTTACTAAATTTATCTTTAGGACAGTTTTCTCACATAATTATTTATTCAGAAAACATTTACCACTATAATTCAAAGAAAGAAGAAACCTAATTTAGATATACTAATTGAAACAAATAAGATAGTAAAAGAAAACTAGCACACACACATAAAATATAATAGTACCAGAGCGTATACAGACAATTTAAAATCTAGTCTTGCTCTATCAATATACACTAAAAATGAAGCCTATAAAATATGAAATATACCTAACTATATTAAAGCAATTAATATAATGTAACTATACAAATATATATGTACACTTGCATATATCTCTTTAAATTTAAGAGTAAAAAATTAAAATAACAAATGGACTCATTTTTATTTTGCTTTTTATTTAAAATTTTATTGAGACAGATGACTCATTTAACATCTATTTTTGTCAAATTATAATCTTTCATCACTTAATAAGAGAGTATGTGTTTTACACAGACATAAATGATGACATTTTGATGGAATTCAGTTGAGTAATAATTTTATGAATTAATATATTTCTTTAAAAATATTAAATAAAATATCACACACAAATTGGAAAGAATAGAAAGAAAAATATCATCTGTCCTATCTTTTAGATCAGTGTATAATCCTACAATTATGCAGTGTGTTGAAATATACTTAAAATAAGTCAAATATAGATAGAGTAAATTTACTAATACATTATGACAATTTCTTTATGACAGTTATCCATATAATTTCTGTAGATAAAGTGTCTGTATAAATAGCATTAAACGCTAAAGCAAGGAAGTTAGAAAAGAAAAGCCAGGAATTATACCACTGATTGAATAATACTCCCCTTCACAGCAATTCCTTTGGGAAAGCCTGTACATAAGTATTAGTGTATTCTAGCTTTTATGATCATATCAACTACACAGATGCTGCCACACAATTTTAGAAAACTTCTTTTGGTGTAATGGATGAATCATTCCAAAGGTTGGTAAGAAGATTGGAGTTTAAGAGAAACCAGACAGGCCCATTATTGATATCAGTGTACCAGCCTTAAGGTGATTCATGAAAAGTACCAACTGTTCTAAAGCAATTACCGAAGATGAATTGAAATTATGGTCTGAACAAGGATATTGAAATAAGGTGTACAACTTTCCAACTCAGTAGTTTTCAGGAAGGTAAATGATTTGTTGTGCTTGTATTAAAAATTCCTGACAATATTTCCCTAATAGTTTACTGATGATAAGCATTGTGTATAAGATTCCATGAAGGTTGTATGTAAACATAAATGTTTGCTTACTGTGTCATTCTAGAAATCATGTCTCTTTTAGGTTCTCCAGTACTTTCCAAATACTAAGTTGAGTATTCATAATGGAACCAATAGCACAAATTAGTAAAACATCAAAAAGTAAAATATTACTGGAAACTCAAAGAAATGACAAATGTCCAAGAAAATGAAAATCACTGATTTGATCATTACCGACTTATGACTATATCAAATTGATCAACTTTATCTGATCATTACATACTTATGAATTGTCTTATCAAATTCTGTCTCTATGTATTTGTTGATGTAATTATTATATGTCAATGAAAAAGAAAATAATTGTAATGGAAAAACAATTTCAGTTTTTGAAAACATGATCAATTGTAATAAAATATAAAATATCTACATAAAAGACAACTAAATAGTTTGAGAAGAAATGATACTACACTGAGATGATATTGGAAGATAATAAAGAGCAAAATCAACTTTACATCTTACTATTCCATTTTTTGAGATGAAAATATTAAAACCTAGAAGAACTAAGTAATTTACCCAAAGTAAATAAAATGCTCCAGATATGGAAGTGATCATCTGGACCAGAAAAATATAGCACCCACTAGATGGCATAAAAAAAGAAAAGGCGAAGACAATATTTGGGGACATATATACTTGTTATTCTAGAACAGATTCTTTGAGTGTTTTGCTTTTTATACTATCTTAATATACTTAGTAAATAGTACAAGCAGTACTAAATGAAAGAAAATGAAATACTGAATCTTCAAATTTCAGTAACTAGAAATCTTACTTTTACAAGTATCAATCATTTTCTATCTGGACAGTCTTAGATGACTTTTTCTACTACATTCTTCCCTAAATGAAGTTTAAGGATAATGTCTCCAGTTTCTAATAACATTCAGTATCTCCTGTCAGTACAAGTAAATAGGAACTGTTATTATTTATAAAATAGAGATTCTGAAAGTACTCTAAGGATTTCTTGGATTGTCATGCTAACAAGTTCTTTACTTTTCATATAACCCACTCTTAATTGGCTGGAAGCATAACCAGTAATTCAGAGGCAATTAGGACACATAACCAAGCCACAAAACTAGATGGGCAGCTGGCCATTAGGAAAGGAAAAGATCACAAGTTCTCTGAGAGAAAAAGACACTGAAATTAGAGTTTCCAACTCACAGAGGACCTGCCTATGCATATAATCAAGATCATTTATGTCAGAAGATAGGTTTTGTTAAACACACCTCCAATTACAGGTTGATCAAAGATTTATTCCACCTGAATGATTCCTGGAACCATGGATCTTTGGTTTATTCTGGATTTGCTTTGTGTTTATTTTGGTGCTGATCCTGCCTTCATACTGGAAGATTATTTTCAGAATCTGTATTTTATAAATGATACCAGTTCCTATTTACTTGTTCTGACAGGAAATACTGAATGTCATTAGAAACTGGAGACATTATCCTCAAGCTTCATTTAGGGAAGGACATCTTAATTGCTTACTCCAGAATGCACTGGAAAAATGTCAAGTACTTTATTTTCCTTCAGGGTGTTAGTTGGATCTCTACTCTGTTTCTTCCATTGGACAATCGACCACCACCAGACTGCATACACTGGGGTTGACAGTTTGGTTCTGCCCCATTCCTTGTGAGTTGGGATAGTTTGTACCTTCTTGGAAAGATGGTTCAAACCATATTGATTTCATCTCATCTCATTTAACCCTCAATGTGAATGTTCTGGCTTTTATTTTCCCTTTTATGAACTTCTTCCTCTCTCTGCCATAATTTTTCCGATCTTTTGAACTGGATTGAACTAGACCCCTGCCTCAGAGGAAAGCTATTTCCAAAGGTTGTCTTCTCCTATTACTAAAGTGTTTCCTTTATTGCTGGCTCACAGCCCAGTGGTTTCAAGGGCTCCCCTTTGTGCTATCTCATATTCAATTAGATAAAACACTTCATGCCCTAAGAGATATCCAGAGACAGAAGCCAGATCACAGAGAAACACAGAAGCTGGAAGAAACAGATGTCAGAAGAAAGCTAGAAAAAGCACCCTTTGCTCATTTTCCTAAGTTCCACGACATATTTAAAAAATGAGTCTTCACCATGATAGGTGCACTTAGCTCATGGTCAGGAAGACACATCTCATGACTTTGGCTCAAGGTTTTATTTTGTCATTTCAAAAGATGACACTCTATACAAATGATGGTGGTAGCTCTCTTCTCTTCTTCAAACACATCATCTAGGACTATAGACTCATTCCTGGCCTGAATTTCTTAAAATCTGACATGGTCAGTGTACAAAATAATAGATGAAGAAGTCTAGTTTCAAGATAGCATTCTAACTTGCTCTTTTTTTGCTGCAATACCTCCAAATGATCTGAAGTTCCCTATGTCCATGCCTGTATGTCCTTTCCATAGGATCTACACCTATGGAAGGGAGGATATATGTGCTTGAATTCTTTACTTACATTCTAGACAATCCAGATGAAGGCAGTGTCTATGTGTTATGAAGTGGAGGCATTTATTCTTCTCTTGGTCCTCAGGGCACATATGGTGAAAGAAAATAAAGGCATTTTAATATTGTTGTTGATCATAGTCATTTGTGGGGAGCCTTAACTCCATAGCTGTATATTGCTGCATCTCACTGGTCCTAACCTCTGTGTCTGAATCATAACTCCTCTTTAAATGGATTGCTGATGATTACAATCTCCAAAGGAGTTCCTGCATCATCTGTGATCCTGGATCCTAGCTTTCCCTGTGGAGAAAAAGGACAAGGACCCTTGACCCAGTCAGGCACCCCATACTAGCAGGAAATAGTGAAAGGCTGACATCTACTAATCATTGCCTAAACGATTTCATGATTTTAAGTTCTAGAATGGCAAAGGTATTGTAGCAGCTAGCCATGAACAGCGAAGAGCCAAGAAAATCTACAAACTAGGCAATTCTTCATGTAAGACAGCAGAGAGATGTAAAGGGGTGACAGTAGGAGTGAGATGACAAGAAAGAAAATACTGTACTTTAATTAAACAGAACTACCTATGTTATAGGTGAATGCAGCCTTGTATGCTGCACCTGGAGATAGGAGTTTCTTAAAGGCATTCTCAATGCGTACAGAAATCTAAAAGCTAACAACATCATTCTGTTCTAGAGAGAGCCCACATTCAGATATTGAAAGTGTATTTTTTTCCTAATACATTTCCAATCACTTTCATTACATTTTATCTTTTGACTGATTCTCTTTCTAGATGTAAGCACCAAGATATAAAGCTGCCCTGTCTCTCTAAGAATAAAAATGCTTCCGAAAATAAAATAAGTGCCCAAATAAAAGTACTTACACAAAAACTTTATTATTCAGTTTGTTTCTCTGATCTTTAGAAAAAAATTTATGATATATTCAATTGCACAAATATATATACATATTTGTATTTGTATTTGGTTATTTGAAATTGGATAGGGAACGGGGGAAAACAAGATGAGGGGTGGGGGGGAGGGAAATGGGGACCAAGACATGTGAAAGGGTATCAATGTATGGGAATTAATGCACCACCTATTTGGCAAATATCATGTAACCCTTCTATTAACTACAATAAAAAATATATGAAAAAACAAAAAACCCAAATATATATACATACACAATGAAATATTTGCCTTATGCTCTCATATAACACTGTGTAACATATAGTAATAAAAATATAATTTAATAGTTACACTAATGTAATATAATATAATAATGCTATTGTGACAAAATTTTACATGCTTTGGTCAAGTATTATTTTATTTATCAGTAGTTTAAAGTGACCAAATTGAAAAGTTTGAAGAGCCCTGGTTCTATTTCTTATAAAGCTTTCAGCAGAATAATAGTTATATATCCTTTAAACAAAAATCTTTTCTGAAAAAAGAAAAGATATTTGCCGATGCTATTGTGCCTTCCTATTTGTAAAACAAACACTAGATCTCTCTAAACCCTGGTGCTTCGGCAATTATTAGATCACAGTTACAATTTGTCAGGACTAAATTCTTACATCCTTGTTGGAAGAGAGGAGACCCTAAGATTACAGTATATTTGGACAAGAAGACACTAACTTTGCATTATTTTCCATTTTCCTTCTTGTCATTGTCAGGAGGAAGGTTCCATGCTGTGCTATTCTCTCTTCTGGTTGCCACCTTTGTCACGAGAATGATACACCAGAATCAGAATGTTTCCTGTGAGATATAATAGCATGCTTTCCTACTCTTACCTCTCACAAAATGTTGCATTTAGTTAGGTTGCAGCTTCTGTATCCCCTAGGGCATCAGCTCAAAGTTCCTATAAGGTGTCCTTTTTGCATTTATTCGTGTGCAACTGCTTTATTTCTTGGTCAATTTTGCAGTCTTTTTTAACTAGCTCAAATAATTCTATATTCTTTCACTTCAAAAATGCTATTTCTCTTTTATCGTTACAAGGATCATCCAATTAATGTTGTAGTTTATGGAGGATACACATTTTTAATTATATCATTAAAATATATGCTACTTAGAAATATATGTCAATATCTCAGTTGCACCTAATAGATAAAAGACTGTGCATGTATTTTGGAATTGGCATCTTAAAGTTAGTTTACATTCACAAAGTGGTATTTATTTTATATTTGGCACATAGGTGCACATTCATTGTTATTTTATATGGGGTCAAATTTTAAGATTACATTTTGACTTCCATCCAAGTTGATATGTTGATATATGTATACATAATTTATTATAGTTTGAAGCATGCTGAAAAGACACCCTCTTATGTTGAGCTATGGCAAGACAACATTTTATCATAAAGGCCACATTTTATATTTTACAAATAAAAGAATACATGTTAATCACAAAAAATTCCTTTTGACTGGTATTCAATAAGAAAAGAAGGTGTTGAGAAATATGTTGAGTGATATTAGTTATTTTCCTAAAAGAAATTGGCCTAATATTAAATTCCACATGATCTTTTGCCAAGACAAAAAGTAGTACAATTGTTTTAACTTTGTGTCAGACCAGAAAGGAAAACTGAAAGCATGTAAAGCATTTCAATAAAGAATTTCAGGTGACTGATAATCTAGTGCAGGTCGATTTGGAAGATACCCAACAGTTAAGAACCTCTTAACTTCTGGCTTTAATCTTCCAGTTGGCCTCTGTACGTGGCTGCTTCTTCTGTATGTGGCTTTATTGTCCTCTCCCACCATGATCATTGTGGTGAAATGGTCACATTTGTTGAAATCAGTGACTCAGACACACCTCAGTTCCTTTTGTAATCCCTTTCTTCCAGGTTGGATGTGTTATTGGTCTGATGTCCCATATGGGGCAAAAGAAGCTGAGATTCACTGAAATGGGGCCCTTCTAGGAGTATAGAGTTTTTCATAGTTCAATCGCTAATGGGGTTAGACCATCCTATGAACTAATCTCCTGCATTTTCAAATAAGGTTATGGAACAAGCCATTCTCATGTCAGTTCTCAATCAGTCCAAATACAAATCTCCCTCTAGGGTTGTGCCTAGTGAGAGTAGATTAAAACACACATTCTACAAGCAGCTTTATGTATCCGTCTTGTTGGGGTTTTTTGTTGTTGTTGTTTTTTTAGTTTGCTTGTTTTGTTTGGATTTTTTTCAGTCAGTCATGGGGCTCTTCAGCTCAAGGCTAGCATTCTACCACTTGAGCTACAGCACCACTTCCAGTTTTCTGATAGTAATTGGAGATAATAGTCTCATGAACTTTTGTGCCCAGGGTGGCTCCGAACAACAATCCTAAGATGTCAGCCTCCTGAGTAGCTAGAATTACAGGTGTGAGCCACCGGCCCCTAGCTCATATATCTCCACCTCACAGTCACTCAGGACCATCCTTATGTCAATTCTACAAAATAGCTCTCCATATCTGTAGTTCAATAAGCTTTGAAGTCACTTACATGATTTCAATAAGTGATGAGAAAATACAAAGGAAACTTAAAACCTGGGATACTATAACAAGGTCTCAAAAACATCATAATTAAAATTTTCAACTGACAGGTAACCATAGCCAAGTGGGCTGGACCTAGGTGCAGGAATTTCACACAATTGCAATAAGTATAAAAGCCCCAAAGACAAATTTAGTTGTTCTTGTTCCGAGAGACAACCCACTTTTAGTCTATTGAAAGTGTAGTTTTAATGGGCAATTCTATTTCTACCTTGAAGTAACTACAAGCAGGAAAATAAGCTTGGCCCCTCTGCCTCTATTTTTGTGTTTGTCCTTGTTCAAAACCATTCATTCTCTCTATAATTACTTGTGATCATCTTGGATTTCTGATCAATATCATCTTTATGACAAAAGTTTGAAACTATCCCCCAGGAACAGAAGAGCCTTGCAGGAAAGATCATCCCAAAAGGAGGATAATTACCTATAATGATCAGACTATACCCTGGAGCCGGAGAAATCATCTCAGGGGAACCAGATTGCTCTGCTCCATGGATGACTGTGATAACAACTTCTCTGGAACCTGGGAGAGCCAGAAGCAAGATAATGAATGACCAGGCAGACTATGTCCATAACTGGGATGCTTAAACTATGCATACCTTTTGCCTTCCACCTCTGATTTTTCATTTTTACCCTGATGCTTATGTTTGCACCTGGAAGATGGATAAAGATGAACTAAAATGCCATCTTATGATGGCATTACGGTAGGTAATAATCTTCTTTCTCTGTCATGTTTCTTTCTTTATAAACTTTCCAATCATTTTCACTGTTTGAGCTTGCCTAAATTTTTCTCAAGTTTTTGATAGAGGACAGTGATTGACAGCTTAGTAATACCCTGACATAGACACTTTTGAAATTTGCTTCTATAAGTCAATAGAGCCAGCTTATCCTTTCATGCAGCTAGTATCAGGTTGTTCAAGTCCTTGCTCAGCAGTTCTGACAATTGCCAGTTTTAAGATTAGTTAAATGACAATCACACCTTGGAAGCCTGAGGACAGTTTGGGGTCACAGCTTCGCATGCAGTGTGTCAATCCGTGTTCCCTGTGGGATATATGGTAAGGAATAGTTCCAGAAACCAGTTCCAGAAACTCAGCCCAATTTTTGGGAAACCAACAACAAAATTGTCCCAAAATTTTGTGAAGAATAACGAATCTCCCAGAAAAATAGAGACTACTAACCAGCTATTTAATCATCTCAGGGACAAATTATGCTTCCAAGTACCATCCCAAGAACAGGACAGATCACATAAAGCTAATTTGCCTTTTATGCTGACCTAAGTAGAAGAGACCATTAAAGTAATTTTCCGCCAAAGATAGTAGTGTATGTTGTAACCTCCCTTCATAAAAAGCTTCTTATTTGTAATTTATACATGTGTCTAGAAGGCTCTGGATAGATGTCTGTTCCTCACTAGCTAAAAATGGCATAAGTACAGGGAATTTCTCCATTTGTTCTCCCTTCTGTCTCTGACAACAGAGATAATAGTTGTTGAAGTAACAACTTAATAAGTCTTAACAGCTTAATAACTTAATAAATCCAAAAAGAATTCTTTCCATACTATATTGTAAAGTATTTGGCATCTTTTCTAGCTAAAGAAGAGATACTTCAAGTCTGTCCCTGATTAGAATTCCTTAAGATTGTTATCACACTAAAATTAGACAGAAGCTAAGAGTGAGATTATTCAAATACATCAATCATTTTAAATACTGAAGTAAATAAAATTCTATTTTGCAAATTATCAGTTCCTCATCATTCTGCTAATTCTTCTTAAATTAAATTTAAAGCCATTGAGACAAATAGTTGTGAAGTACTCTTTTTAGCAGTTGAAGGAAATATATAGTCTGGAATATGGTATGCTGGGGTCTCAAACTGCATGTAATTTTTACAATAAATTGTATGATTTTCACAAAATTCTTTGCTGAAAATAGTGTACAATGTTTAAGAATTGTAAAAACCCACCCCCATAATATAGAACCAAACAGTTATATAGAAGTTTCTATTATAATTTCTTTTGGGGCTAGGAGTTTGGCCTGCTGGTAGAGTGCTTGCTTAGCATGCATGAAGACCTGGGTTCGATTCCTCAGTATCACATACACAAAAAAAGCCAGAAATGGTGCTGTGGCTCACATGGTAGAGCTCTAGCCCTGAGAAAGTCCAAGGACAGTACTCATTAAAATATATATATATAATGAGTTAATATCATTTTATATATAACCCTAGTTGTCCTTAAACTCAGATTCCTCTTGTATCAACCACTAGAAACAAAAGCAATCTCCTAAGTATAAGCAAGAAAAAAATTATAATATGCTATGGTATTTTTCATTTGATGAGCTATAATGAAAGTAACAAGTTTTCTCAGTGAGTCGCTGAGGAAACTGTGGTTGGAAATGTAGGGTGGCTTCACAAATTATGGAAGCATTTTTATTCATACATCTAGATAATTCTTAGAAATACATGCATTTAAGTTGTACATTAGTTTTGTGGAGAGAATTATTTACTGCCTTTCTTTAGCCTTTCCTCCTTTCTTCAGACCCATTTACTGACTTGATATGTGATTGAATTTATCTTCATGAAGGAGAAATAAAGAGAATGAGCTGATAAAGGAGAATGACAAGGGAAAAAAAAGAGCCCAGCTGAGTTTGGTTTATAATAAACTGGACACTTATACTTAGATATCCAGACTATTCGTTGCATGGTCTGTACAATAAAAAGTTTATTATTGATGAACACTCAGCTCTATCTAAGGTGAGATTTTTTTTTCTCTATCTTTGAGAGGATTATGAATCCAAGTAAAAAAGGCCAAAGAACTTTAGAGCTGATGGCTTCCCTGAGCTGAGAAGGGCCATTCCTACTAGACTTCATCTCTTGAGACTACACTCACACTATTTGGAAAGTATTTGACATTTGGAAGCTATAACTTGGAGTCATAAGCTCTCCTCTATTGTTCCTGTGCATTCTGGGAAGGATTTTTTTATATTCTTTCTTGGAAGATGTATAACAAAACATAATTTTTAGGAGCTGAGTAAGGTCTTTCTGTTTCATGAGTTTGATAGATAAGCCAAACCCATGACCACCTATACTGGTCAACAATTAATATTAACCTATACAAAACATTATTTAACATGTGTTTTATTTAACATATGTGTTTTAAATCTTAAAGATTCCATTGAAATTTGATTTTTTTTCAAATTTGGAAACACAACACATTATTTTAAAATATATTTTATTGTAATTAATAGAAGGGTTACATTATATTCACCAGATAGAAGGTGCACTACTTAACAAACATTGATACCGTTTCTCATGTTTTCGCCCCCATTTACCTCCACCCATGCCCTCTCTTCATCTTGTTTTCCCCCTTTCCCTATCCTATTTCAAATAAACAAATAAACATATATACAATATATCAGATAACAAGGTAAGATAGTGTAGCAATACGAGATAACTAAGGGAAAACAAAAGAGGTGAGAAATAACATAGTTCATTAAGAATAACAATCGCACATTATATGGCTTTTGTTTCTATATCCTAGAGGTCCTTTCATTTAGCCTCATCCTATGTGGCCTTATGTTTCTAGGTTTTGCTCTATTGTAAACCTCTGCTAGGAGAGTCCAAGGTTTATACTAATTGTGACAAATGGGGGAAACCATTGAGCCTATGTTCCTTTGAGTCTGGCTTACTTCACTTAGTATGATTTTTCTAAGTCTTATTTAATCTATATTTTGTTTTATCTATACATTATTTTATCTATATTTTCCATGGCCACGATTAAAGATTGTCAAAAATTACCTACCTTCTGGTGATTATGGTGAACCTCTGGCAATCTTTACCTTATCTTCCTTTACCCCATCAGACTTTCCTTTCTCTTTGTTTCTTTTTTTCATATATTTTTAATTGTAATTAATAGAAAGGTTATATTACATTCACCAGATAAAGACATATTTCACTGGGTTAGGACTCATCAAGGGTTTATCATAACTTGGTTATTAGCCCTAATAAAATATGGCTTCCTCTTACCTGTATTACATTTAAATAATTTGTCTTTATTTATTCAAAGTGTTTTTTTTTTGATTTGAGTATTTTTATAACTGCTCCTAAAGAAGTACCAAATAAAAGAAACATTACCAATATTTTTATGGAGTTTAGATTCCAATGGAAATAGGTATAAAATATTACAAACAAATGTAGATATGTAAAATTCTAATAATTGTAAATAAAACAGAAGATCTCAGTATTTAGAGGTCATGGGCTTCCAGGTTTTATGTTTAGAGAAAGGTTTTACCAACATAATGTACTGCAAAAGGTAAGAAATTGGAAAGAGAAGACATGATTGTGGTTTTAAAATGTCACCAACAACTATGACAAGAAAGTAGAAGGTAGGGGCCGGGACTTTGGCCTAGTGGTAGAGTGCTTGCCTAGCATGCACGAAGACCAGGGTTCGATTCCTCGGTACCACATACATAGAAAAAAGTCAGAAGTGGTGCTGAGGCTCAAGTGGTAGAGCTCTAACTTTGAGAAAGTTCAAGGACAGTGCTCAGGCCCTGAGCTCAAGCCCATGACTGGCAAAAAAAAAAAAAAAAAAAAAAAAAGAAAAGAAAGTAGAAGGTGCTGAAATTGTATATTCCTATGCATATGATAACTAAAGGTACTATTCTTTGTCACATACTAACATTTCTAATATATGAGAAAAGAGTTATTTTCAATTAATATCTCTGCATTTGCACTATTTCTCACCTTTTACTCAATGCTGAAATCCTTGTGTGACCTGCTTTTCCTATGAAACACATTTAAATGTTATTCATGATTTTCTTTACCAAGGCCAAATTCTCAATAACCTTCTCAATTATCTCTTTTCATAAGTGAAAGCTTTAGTCAAATTAGCATAGTTCAATGTGTTTTCCGTACACAATTTTGTAAAGCAATGTTTACTGTTTTGTTTTTAATAGAAAACACTGAAGGAGATTTATTCACTTTTGAAAATGGACAAAGAAAGAAGATACAACCTTAGTCTATTAAATGCTCCCTTAAAAAGAATTGAAAATAGAAGAAATACGCAGCATTGGTCACTGATAAGTCGCCTACCTGTCTTTCACTTTTACTTCTTTCTAGTTCCTAAGAATTTAAAATATAAAAGGACTTAGTTTTCATATCTGCTTGTGCATACTTTGTCACTAAAACAGTCACCAATAAAATTTAGAAATAGTTAACAAAATGTGATCATCTGGCTCTGAGCTGTGTTGATATTTACCTATAACTTTATCTACTAAATTTGTATTCAAATAAGAAAAAAATCTCATCATATTAAAGTATTACTTGTGTATTCATAGACTTCTTTCTTCAGGCAATTATTCCAGTTTTTCTTTATGATAAATCTATTATTGAAACATGAAAACAAACACAGGGAATAGAATTACACCTTCATATTGGAACAAGTACTAGGCAGCATTTCTTCTTACAGTTTAAAAGTTCTGCCTGTTATATATTGAAGGAACATTCTTGTACATTAATAATTCAGAACAGTTGTGAAATAATGATGTAATTATGAACTAAAAAGCACAGAGACTATTAGTAAAATGATTGCATACATTTTTTGCCTCAAAATTACTTTTTTCTTTTTTTATTTATTACGTTCTTTTTATTGTAATTAATAGAAGGGTTACAATTATATTCACCAGATAGAATGTGTATTACTTCATTGATACCACTTCTCATGTTTGTGTCCCCTTTTGTCTCCCCCTTCCCCCACCTCATCTTGTTTTCCCCCCTTTCCTTTCCTATTTCAAATAAACAAATAAACATATATACAATATATGTTTATATAACAAGGTAAGATACTGTAACAATATGAGAATAACTAAAGGACAACAAAAGAGATAAAAAATAACATAATACATTAAGAACAACAATCACACATTATATCATTCTCGTTTCCAAATCCTGGAGGTCCTTACATTTAGCTCCATTCTATATTTGCCTCAAAATTTCTTAAGCATACTAAAGAACTCTAAATATCCTTGAGTTCTCTTCTGTTATGATATTTGATGATTATTGAAATGCCATCAGAAATACTGTCAGAAAGAATTTATCACCATGGCTACATTAAAAGATTCCTGATTCTTGTTCTATTAAGTGACATATTCCCATTACTTCAGCATCACTATTATTAATAGTGCCTCTTGTTAGTCATTGAGATAAAAGGTACACTTCAAAAGATTCTTCCACTAAAAAGATGAAAAACATGGAAAAATGTAAATAAAAAGGAGAGGTGATTGTAAGAGACAGGTAGATAGTGATAACTGGAAACAGGAAGAAAAAAACAGAATGAAAACATAAAAGCCAACTGCATTTGAGATTAAAGATTTGTTACTGCCATTTTTCCCTCCAGGTAATATATACCACTCAAAACTACAGCATGCAACTTCCTTAAAGCATTAATCTTAGTCTTCCAAGGGAAAGCATTTTGTTCTGGATACTTGTTCTACTTTTAACTCCTTTCCTTAAGCATTTTAGGTACTTTTTATCCTTATAGATTCTTACTGAACTTACCATGTTTTGAAACAGGAAGCAAATGTCAATCTATTAAAAGATTTATTGTACTTTTATGATATTTTGATGTTCAGGATATCTCGATATTCAAAATGACTCTGGTTTTCTGACTTTTGCCAGGTCACACGGTAAGAGTCTCAAATAACGTAGAATCATTCTGAGCCTCAGGCTCAGAAAAGATCTCTGACTCAGGCTTCTTCAGAATCAACTATTATTTCTTTCCAAGACTATTTTGTTTTACTAAAAATTAATGTATTCATTTTATTATAAAAGCCAAGTTGTACTAAAAGGCTTCTAAGAAAATCAATAAAAACTCAGTCCTATTTATTTATTTATTTATTTATTTATATTTTTTCCAGTCCTGGGCTTGAGCTCAGGGCCTAAGGTCTGTCCTTGGACTTTCTCAAGGCTAGAGCTCTACCACTTGAGCCTCAGCACCACTTCTGGCTTTTTTCTATGTATATGGTACAGAGAAATCAAACCTGGGTCTTCATGCATGCTAGGCCAAACTCCCAGCTCTCCTTTATTTCATTTTGAACTGATTTTTTTTGTTTTATTTTTAGTCCTCTTTACTTGATATTTCTTCCTAGAGATAATCATTTTCAAATTCTTTTTTATAGCTAATATTTATTATTTCACTCCATTTATCCAAAAACATATATAAGGTACTCTTGCTTGAATCATCAATTTAAAAACAAATTCTTTCTTACAAAACATATAATAAATTTATATTTTTATATGCTTTTCTCCTCTCACTCTCCAAATAAATTTTATTCCATTATTTATCTGCCTTTTTTAAAAAAATGTGTGAATATAGTTTTATCTTTAAAGAGTTGCAACTGTACTATAATCCTTGCCCTGAAAATAGTTTTCATACTCTTTCAGAAAGTTTCTGATAATGTTTATTTCCCACAAAATCATAGTCAGCCCTAGGATATCAACATTAATACAACACTATTAATACTTGACATCTGTGCCGATATTTACCAGTTTTCTCTCCAATACCCCTTTTCTTTTTCAAGATCAGATTTTGGGCACTGCATTTTATTTACATGTCACATGGCTTTTCAATGACTCTTGTGTGGTCTGTGGACTTTCACAACTGAAGAACTGTGATCAATCAGCACATCAAATTTCCTTCAGTATATATTTCCTGGACACTCTCTCATAATTATGTCCTGGTAATGAACTTTTCCACAATTGTGAGATGACCTTTGGTTCATACAAAACAGGGAGGACATGATGCCAACCAGCATGACTTACTACTAATGATAAGTTTTTTCACTTAAAATTCTGTTCTATATAATGATTATTATTTCTTTTCTCTTTCTACCACTGTCAGAACCTAAATATAAAACTCAATTCATGCTCAAAGGAAGGGAAATCAAATGCCACCTGTTAATGAGAAGCATAGCAAATTATTTACAGATGAAAGTGTATTTAAGGGGAGGTACTTTCCAATATCTCATTTTTCCTTCATTGACTAATTCAGCATTCAGTTGGCCTGCAGCAATTATCTCTGTTGGTAAATTAGTGATAATTTCACTTTTCTCTTGTTCCTTCTGACTTGGAATTCTTCTGTAAGAAAGATCTGCACTTAGTACCTCATTTATCATTTAGTTACTTACCTATGCATGGCAATGGAAATTTGTGTATATTTACATTTTGGGTTATGAGCCCATTTTATTGTAATTAGTCTACATTTGATTATTTGGTCATCAGAAGGCCTCACTTTCAAGATAGAGGTTGGCTCCTGTGTTCTTGTCACAACCTGTAGTTTTAGGGTTTGTGTAGTTCTGTTTTGGGCACTGAGTATGCTGCAGAATCCTCTCTTGTATTTGCCTTGGGGCAGCTCTCAAATTAACCATTTTCTCCAGAAACTTTAAGTTCTTTGTAAAAAATGTGGTACCTACAAACCTACATCTGTACATTGTTTGTCATCTCTCTCTGTATAAACAGGTAGGGTCGTGTCTATATGTTCAGGATCTCATCTGTATCTGTTCCTGTCATCCTGCCCTCTGTAAGATACAGAAATCAAGGCACCACATGGAAAACAGAAAGCATTTCTTACCAGGAACTAAAGAAGCTGGCCTTTTGACCTGGGGCTGCCCTGCCTCTGGATCTTCAAGAAAGTCAAACAGATCTTATAAATTACCCAATGTCAGAAGCCTGTTCCAATAACCCTGATAGATGTAAAACAGAAATTATCTGGAAGTTTATGTGCCTTGAAATCTCTATTTTATACCCACAAAGTTCAATTGTTGACTTTATAGGGAGCATCCCTAGGACTGAATAGGAACTTGAAACTATGTTAAAGTATTTTCATCCTAGTATTACTTTTAATATATTGAAAGCAGTGATTACTTACTGAATAACTACATTTTGCTGAGCAATTGAGGGAAATATGAAAGAAACATAGAACCTATTTCTTAAGTTAATGTATCATTCTTTACTTGAAGATCAGATGCAGAGATTCTTGTTAATGAAGAGAAAAAATACAGTGTTTTACCAAAGCCAGTTTTAACTTTTATGAATTTGTGAGTACTATGGTTCAAAAAAGACAAAAATACACATTAGAAAATCCTGTTTTTAAACTTTATCCCAAATTAACTGCAATAGTTACAGTTCTAGTGGTCTTAATAACTTATGTAATTATAAGCGTCGGTGTATGCAATCTATTTTTAAAATTCTATGATAAAATATTCAGATAAAAGGTAATAGAGCTGAAATACTTGTTGGATGGCTTTACTTCTTTAACTTAGTAGAAACATGTAATTCTAACCTATACCTATAAAGAATAAGGACTTTATTTTGAAGAAAAAAAAAAGCACAGGGCATGTGACTTGGTACAACTTACAAAAATTTGGATCTGGTATTTACAGTGCAATGTCCTAATGTCCTTAAGTGGGAAGAGAAGAAATTGCCTAACACTAAATGCAAAGTTGGTGAAAACCAAAGCATGTTCACACCTTAGGTGTCTGCCTAATAACTTGTATGGCATGGGCTGCTCTATTTCCTGGACGTCTGAAGAATCTTGTCTGTTACTCTTGTTAAACTATGAGTTAGTATATATTTCTCTAAAAGAGTTGATGAAATGAGCATAAAACATTGGCTTTTACAGCCTTTCATTTTTTTTAGCCCATTTTTGAGGCTTAGGAACTAAGAAGAAATGCAGAAGAAGTAATGATCATCAGCAGTTCTGGCATCAGAAAGGATGCACAGGATATAACCCCCTTTAAGGACAGGTTATCTCATATGACTTTATGAACACTGGGGTAAGTGAAGCCATTGGCATGGGAGGATAAACGGAGCAGGTTAGAGATTTCCTTAGCTATTTTAGCCAATGTGTAAATCTTTACTTGTGAGAGAGCAGCTCTGTACTACCTAAATGACAATGTGTACAATTACTTCTAATTGCACCCAAATTTGCTTAGGTGTAAATGATCTCATTTCATGACCAATATAGTAAAAACAGCATGGGTTGAATGTCATCTAGCATTAAACATTTGATTATTATCATGCAAGTAAAAGGGAAGGCCATTTTCTTAATATATTGCTTCAACCTCTACTCCCCCTAACAGAGGCTGAGCTATGCTCTGCGAGATTTTTTTGCATGTTTTTAAACATATGCATTCTTAATGAGGACAGAAGAATTTTGTATTCTACCAGAATGAGTTTAATTTATAATTAAGGTTTAGTAATTAATATATGTACATTATACTTGCTTTCCCTAAAATACATTCTGTGAGGTCATAGAAAGATATTTCTTGTCCTACAGGAATCATCTTTTTGTAACCTGCCTCTTGGCATTACCAAGGGTGCTGTAAAGGAAAGAGGGAGTCTTCTCATTTAATTTGATACATCAGTTAATCATGAAAATATTTTCTTCCTGAACTTCCCCCACACAAGGTGAATAAAGGTTAATAAGAATGAAAATAGAAAATAATAATGTATGAAAATATATACTATAAAATTGCAAAACAAATCAGAATAAATAGTTTAGTATGACTGTCGGGTTAAGATGTCTTGATAGTATAATCATAAACTATGTATGTACGTGTGTGTATGTGTGTGTGTGTATGTGTGTGTGTGTGTTCTCTCATTTGAAGGACAGAAGTCTGTTATGTAAAACATAATAACTACTTATCCATGCAAGCATCATTGTAAAGAAGTGATGAAAACCAATTTCCCTGAATGTTATAGAAACCTTTAATTTTTTCCTCTGTATTTAACAGGCAAATTATGATTTATTCTCCCTTTAGTATTTATCTCTTTATATTATTTCTTAGAATTAGTTTGGTTTATTTTTTTACTAATATCTGTTAGAGCAAGAATCTACTAAATTAACCAAAAGACAATAATATTTACTTTTTCAGCATGTGTAACAATTTCAGAAATAGTTAACCCTGAGTATTTCCACGTACTCAGGGACCCAGAACACCCTCTAGCCTATAGTATTCTCTTCACATCTTGCTTCTACTTCTGGATTGTCTGTGTGGTTATACAAGATCCAATGTTCTGCATTAAGTTCATTCAAACCAGTGTAAAGGTAAACAATGGACAAGAAAAGGCCCTTTAAGAAAAAGACATAAACCATAAAAAGACATTTTCAATTAGTTCTATTGACCAAGAATTCATGTCTATCACATAAGAAGATGAGTGGCGCCGTCATTGCTGTGATTCAAGAAGAAATTAGATAATGCTATTATCAAGGTGAAAAAGAATAACCACGGGGGAGAGCTAGTATCTCTAACGTGCTGAAGCTTTTCGTGTTTTATGATGGTGGAATAGTATGGAACACGAAAGTAGGTATTATAATAGATATAAGTAAAGCTCAGATGAGAGTGTATTGAAAATAGGTAAGTAGTGGTCCATTTTCAAGACAGGGTAGCTGACTGAGTGAAAAGTGTAATGCAGCTTGCTTCTAGAATGACTTAATAGTTTACAGAAGTGATTTTTGTAATGTTCATGTATCTGGAAGTTTCAGACACAAGGATGGCAAACAGGGAATCAGAAAGGGGCCAACTAGCAGGGGAAAAAGTAGACTTCAGTAAAATGAGAAAGGAAGTAAAAACTGTGTGTGTGCCCCAAACCAAGTAAGAACATACATTAAAATTACTTAATAGAAAATAATGAAACTTTGGCAGCCAAGAAGGTTGTACAACTCACAGTGTCTGACCAATGAGCAGCTGGGAGATGGTTTTATACATTAGTGAATAAATTGCTTGCAGCCACTCATTTGTGTATGCTTGAACCTTAGATACCCAATCCTGCAATACCAATGTTAAAGTCTCATTTTGTATGGTAATTTTTGCTTCTAAATCCACTCTTTGAGTTTGGATAGGTGAGTATGCTTCTCACATTGTGCATATTGTTATTAATATATGAGGATATGGTATCAAAATTTACAAGAGTCAAGAAGTACGACTGTTACTTAGAATTATAAAATTCAACTAGTCTCTATAGGTGTTCAGATAAATTAAAAACTTAATCCTGATAAAAGTAGATTGATATAATTAATTTTGCAATTTACAAATGCTGGAGTGTTTTCTTTTCTGCAGAGCCAATCTTGGATGCTATCAGGACCCTAAACATGATATGATAAATTATAGTTTCTTGGGAGGCTACTTATTTTGAACTGAAAGGATTCAGCAACAATCACTGCTCTTCTTTTAATCGTATGTTTTCCCCAAAGTTAGAAATTAAAGCAAGACACACAATGGGATTTGAATGTCCCTTTCTCTAAGCTAACCATAAATCTAAAAATATTGTTCTAGCCACCTTAATATGTAGAAGCTGCCTTCATATGTAAAAGCTGGTTTACAATATTAGCTATTCAGGAGTATGAGACTGGAAGACTTTCTTTTTGTATCCAGCTGGGCAGAAAAGTCAGAATGATTCAATATTCAAGAAAATAGCAAAAAGTTAGGTTGGAAGCATGGCTCATGGTGGAAGATTTTCAGTCAATCAGTCAAGTATACACTAGGCTCTGATTACTGGGAAAAGTAAATCAAATATCAGTACTAGAAAACAAATACAACTGATAGATTCTAAACCCAGTACAAGACTCTTGTTTGTAGCCATGGGGAGGAAATTATGCCACAGACAGATCCTGATCTACGCTGGCCTTACTATTTCCTTCTTAATCTATTACCATAAGGCAATGCATTCATTGTTCAATTCCCTCATGGCACAATTGTCTGTTCTTTATCAATCTTAAATTAAAGATGAACAAACTTTCCTCATTCTCCTGATCATCGTTTCTGAATATTTCAGTGTCTTATAAAAACTAATTAGAATACTTTTCTCTTGTTTAACTTGTCTTTAGTGGGTGCGTTGTTCTAGTCTCCTACTGAAGTGGGGGAGGAAAGATGTCTTTCTCTTCCTACACTGACAAGCTTAAACCACAATAAAATGTTAGATGGCTACATGGCCGATAATGGTTCACACCTGTAATCCTAGCTACTCAGGAAGCTGAGATCTGAAAACCGCAGTTTGAAGTCAGTCCAAACAGTAAAGTCCTTGAAATTGTTATCTCTTTAACCAACCCCAATGGAGATGTGCAGCTGTTGTTTAAAGTGGTAGTGCTAGTCTTGGGCAAAAAATTCTCAAGGTTAGCACCCAGGCCCTGAGTTTAAGCCTCACTCTCTCATCTCTTTTGCTGTCCCTTGGCTATCTCATATCGTTACAGTATCTCACTTTGTTACCTGATATATAGGATATATTTGTATTTGGTTATTTGAAATTGGATAGGCAAGGGGGGGAAAACAAGATGAGGGGTGGAGTTGGGGGAGAGGGAAATGGTGACCAAGACAGGAGGAAGGGTATCAATGTATGTGAATTAATGCACCTTCTATCTGGCAAATATCATGTAATCCTTCTATTAATTACAATAAAAAATATATGAAAAAAAGAAAAAGATACATGGAATTAAGATTGAAGATGAAACTTCTGTGAGGAAAAAGCTCTAGTTTTAAGGTGTTCTTAAAGTGGAAAAAATGTTACTCAAAGTGGGGGGACAAAAAGGGAAAGAAAAAGAAAGAGTATATATGTGTGAAGAGAGGAGAGAGAGAGAGAGAGAGGGAGAGAGAGAAAGGGAGAGAGAGAATTTTCTTTCAAGTTTCTTAGACAAGCGTTACAAAGTTTCCTGAATAATTTAATGCCTATTAATGGGAATACATGAGTAAACTGCCCTCTAACAGCATAGGAATCAGCAAAACAAAATACGGTAGATAGCTGAGCAAAAAAGATTTGAGATATTTTCAAAATCCAACTGTTTTAGTTTTTTAGAAGCTCCACTTGGAAAGTGTATCTCTCTGCTTCATTGCCTCCTGAACATTCGCACTGTTAGCAAACGTGTGCAAAACACCTTTGATTAACCAGGTTCATTTTCTAGAAACTGGGACTGCAAGGAAGGAGACATGGGACATATAATCCTGCAGGAGGACGGATCCTAAATGAGTAATTAACTGCAGTTGTAACTAATTACAAAAGACACATGGAGGGTGCAAGAGAGCATATGAAAATATACAACAATGTGAAAGATTTGGGAGAAAGAACACTTCAAAACACTAATTAGGAACAGCATGAATTTGATGGAAGTATATTTACTATCAGGAATTCATTGCAGACTTTATGTGTAAACTGAAATATATGAAAAGTGACCAAATTAGATTCGTAACATCTACAACAGTGAAAAACTTACCATGGAATCTCCCCAATCAGTTTTCCTCCATCAAGATCATTTTTTATGCCTGTGCTTACAAGCCAAACATTTTAAAAGTTAAAAAGTTGATTTTCTACTAAAGAAAAACATATAAGGGGCAGGGAGAATGGCTTAGTGACAGAGTGGTTGCCTCGCATGCACAAAGCTCTGGGTTTGATTCCTTGGTACTACATACCAGAGCCGGAAGTGGTGCTGTGAATCAAGTGGCAGAGCTCTAGCCTTGAGGCCTTAAGAAAAAAGTGTCCAAGGACAGTGTCCAGTAACTGAGTTCAAACCCCAGGACTTGCAAAAAAAAAAATCTTCTAAGCAATTATTCTATTTCTTGAACAACAGTTGGAGCATAGTTAACATAATATAGGTTCTTTTGTGTTTGTTTCTCTGATAAGACTATTTTTTAGTTCTTAGGTTTATCACATTCCTACGTAAGGAAGAGTTCTTAAGAAGGCCTCTTGACAACATTCTACTTTGGTAGTCCACAGAGTAAAGGAGAATTGATGATTTGTTCAGATAATTTTTCACATATTATCCTAAATTACAATGTCCATTCATTTATAAAGAATAATAGTGATGGTCTTTAAAAAAAAAAAGATGTAGGGAAGACAGATCTCTACCGAGTTGCATGAATTGTTTCGTTAGTAGAGACGGACAGAGAGATAACAAGGAGATTTTCATGTATGACTCAAAAATTATATCATTACACTACATTTTTATCTCCCTATTTAATAATGTGTTCTAGTTTACTAATAGATCAGAGTACCAGTGTTGTTAGTAAGAATATATTTGTAATACTTTACTTTTACTCAAAGACTAGAATAGGGTAGGGTAATATTTTCCTGCCATTTTTTTCTTGTTATTCCCATGATCAACCAGTTATTATTTGGGAGAACTTCCTGCATATAGATAGTTCCCACAGGATTGAACTGCCTGAGATCAGTGTCATATAGCTGACTTTGCATCCTAGAGGGCTTTGAGAGTCCAGCAGAGCTGACTAAGCAGCCCCATGCCCCATGCCCTGGAAGCCATCACTATAGGCCTCTGCACTGCTAGGTTTTCCACCTGTTTCTGTCTCAGAGATCACTGTAGAAGCCAGGGATCCAGGGTGTACTGCCACTCCCCTAGGAATATGCCTGTGGATCTGCATGGCCCCTACTCAGTGTTGTCATAGACTTGAATCACATCCTCATGGTTTCTAAGAGCTGGGGTAAGGCGAGCAGCCTGCACTAGGTCAGAGTCAGCTAGCTGGACCTTTGAGTGTGATATGAAATTCAGTGAACAGGACAGAACACAAGCCAAGGCAGGCAAGCTTCTTCCACACTTGATGCAGCAAAAGGTATCACAAATAAATCGAAAAAGGTTCTTTTCTTCCTCTTCACCCTCCTTGATCTCCTCAGCTCTTGCTTCGATTGCCAGCTCTAGAGCTCTCTCTAAATTCACAACCAACCTTCTTCTCTTTGACCTCCACTCCAACCACAACCTTCCCTTTTCTGTCAGAGGAGTGACATCAGCCATCACTCCCCCATTCTTGTTCAGGATATGTCTCAGGTTCAATTGACACCTGGAGCTACTGTTTGACAATGCTTCCTTGAACACAGAAGAGCCACCAGGGCCTCGACATCCATATAGCAAATCAGTGCCCTTTGTTTGCCCCATTTTCAGCGCTGCCTCAATTGTTGACTTTGGCACATGCTTGCTGCCACACATCTCTAAGATGCTGGGCACCTTGCTGTTGAGCCGAGGGCTAGGATCTCCATCTTTAACAGCCAGGTGGATACTGAGACAAAGTTTAGAAAAGATGCAGCTCCTTTTCAAGTCCCTTGATGTGCCAGACTTCGGACCATTTCTCTTGCCCAGTCGGGGGCAGCCATGGAGATGTGCAGCCTCCTGCCTGGGGCTGGGCTGAGAAGCGCCTGGGGAGCAACGTGGACACCAGGACCTGGCACCTGAAAGAATCGGGAGGCTGCTGTGCTTAGGTTGGCTGCAGCCCAAGATGCCATCGGTTCAGTTGGCTCTAAGAAACTCAAAGTTAGGCACACCACGGGCAGTATCCCAGCCATGAATGACCCTGAGCCGTCCTTGCTGCAGCCGGGGTCCCACAATGTTTTTTTCTTTAACAGTGACCTATTCAGAACAAATAAATTTTATAGTTGCATAGAATGATAACCATGAGAAATAGGGGAGTAAATTGCACTCTAGACATGGAACAGGAGTTTGCGAGAAGTGGAATTCCTAGTGCTACCAGTAAAAATAATTGACTCAGAGACAGACAAGCTATTTCTCCAGTCTCAAACTGAGAATGACAAAGATGGGAGAAGAGTGTTGCTGCCACACAGGCCACAAATACCTGCTATAAAAGGGATGCTGTTCATATAGATAGACAAATAGATAGATAGATAGATAGATAGATAGATAGATAGATAGATATAGATGGGTAGCAGATACTTCAAGATAATTTACAATAACTTCAGATTTTATCAGATGTGATTCCCTACTTTGAGATCTACAGAGAGACAGAAAAGATTTTCAATAAAAGTTAATCAAGATTTTCTTAAACTATGACCTCAGAATTTCAAAGGAATTAAAATTGTTTCCCCCCCCAAAAAAAAATCAATTCTAGTGATTAACCAGAACCAGAGTCTGGGTGTTTATTTTAGTCTTCTATTTAAGATATAATCTTTCCTTAGAAGGGAAAGAATTAAGGACACTTCAAATAGTGAAGATAAATCTATTGTCTTGCTGATGAAGGTATTTTTGGAGATGTAAAGAAAATTACCAAGGCCTGGAGGTGTGACTTAGTAGTGGAGTGCTTGCCAAGCATGCATGAAGCCCTGGGTTCAATACTTCAGTACCATATAAACAGAAAAAGCCAGAAGTGGCGCTGTGGCTCAAGCTGTAGAGTGTTAGCTTTGAGCAAATAAGCCTAGGAGTGTGCTCAGGCCCTGAATTCATGCCCCTTGACTGGCAGAGGAGGATGAGGAAGAAGAAGAAGACGAAGAAGAAGAAGACGAGGAAGAAGAAGAAGAAGAAGAAGAAGAAGAAGAAGAAGAAGAAGAAGAAGGAGGAGGAGGAGGAGGAGGAGGAGGAGGAGGAGGAGGAGGAGGAGGAGGAGGAGGAGGAGAAGGAGGAGAAGGAGGAGAAGGAGGAGAAGGAGGAGAAGGAGGAGGAGAAGGAGAGGAGAAGGAGAAGGGAAAAGAAGAGACAGAAAGAGAAAAAGAAAAAAGAAAGAACGACAAGAGGAAGAAAAGAAAGAAAACTATCAGGCTCAGATTCACAAATTCTTTGCTGCTTGGTAAAAGAAGATCACCTTGTGCTTATTTTTGTAGGGATTGGGTAAATGAGAAGTCCATCATGTTCCTCCATTTGCATTGGGTCCAAGGCAGCTCTGAGCTGTGTTTGTCAACTACCTCTAGCAAATGTTGAGGCCAAAGAAACCCATTACTTGTGTAGTTGATAATTTTTATCATTGTATCTTACTTTTATCTTGCTCATATCTCAGTTAACTTGATCATTTATTGTAAACTATTCCAAAGCCACACTGATCAGAGTGAGAAATAAATAAACCTATGTTATAGGGCCTGCAAATAACTTAAACATAGTGAAACTCAAAAATCAAAAGTTATTTTACATCTTAGTGTTCACCAGAAGGAAAGAAAATAGGAAAAGGCACTGTGGCTCAAGTGGTAGAGTACTAGCCTTGAGCTGAAGAGCTCAGGGACAACACCCAAGCCCAGAGTTCAAGTCCCACAACCTACAAAAAAAAAATATGTGTTTAATGTCTTCCACTGATAAACGAAATAACACATAATACAAATGGGTACAAATATTTAGGATTTTATTACAATTCTGAATCACAAAACAGTCTTTGCATTACAATATTTGATGAAAACTATAATGTAATTTGACATGAGACTAATGTCAAACATATCTCAGACTGTGAGAATATTTATCACTTTCTTGGAAAAGAAAAATAGAGAAATAAATTGTACTTTCCCCTGTGGTAGAATTGTGGCCATACTTGGCTCTTGTTCAACTTTGATGAAGATGAACAGTAACGTCATAGGTCCTTGCCGCTAAATACCCTATGGTGCTATTGTCTTGTTTATCTGAGAAGAGTACAAGATATGACACAGAGAGAAGAAAAGCATGTATCAGAAGCAAATTATACTTGGAACCTGAATGGAGGAGCCATAAGTGAACTTGATTATACACGTATATCATTGGTTATAGCCCCCACACTCCCACAGATATTGCAGTGGGATCCTTAGCTGTCATTCCCACATCCCTACTCCCGTGTACTCCTGTACTATGGACAAATTAAGCACTTGATTTTCCAGTCTCCTTTGCAATTAGAGGTACATGTGTGACATAGTTCTGGCTAATGCAAGGTGAAGTGGAAGTCTGTTGGGGAATGCTTCCCTTTCTAAATAAAAAGCCAAGCTTCCTAAGGAAAAAGTCCACTCCCCTCCAAATTTCTTTGTTATTTGAACTTGAATGTGAGACCTAACGGCTTGATAATAGGTAGATGTATATTTGACCAATGGAATCATCATAAGCCTGGTCAGTTTCCTATCACTGTACACCACACTCTCACTGCCTTGTAGAACTAATTGATTCTTTCTTATTTTCCATAAATAGAATTACGCCTTGAGTGTATAAAGGATGTAACATCAGCAATAGCATGACTTCACATTGGCAATTTCCCATCCCCATGCATTTGTTTCAGACACAGTAGATGGTTCACCTGACCTCAGGAATGCCAGGACCTCCCACCTTCCTTGTCTTTACTTTCTCCTCTGTGGAAATCTTTAAGGTCTTTGGAAATGACTTCCTCTCCCCAATACCAGTTTTTCCCCCTAGATATTTCCCACTCTCAATATCTATTTCTTCTTTCTACTTAGGTACCCTAAATATTATACTTTCATCACACCATCAATTTTTGTTATGTAGTTGTGTACTTACATACTCATTTTTACTATGAGCTCAACTCAGGTCTACATAAGCCAGATATTTCAGACATACAACTGATACACAATATGATGACGATGGCGTGGGATTGGTGGCCCCCTCTCACTGCTCACCATGCTTTTCCCTAGGCAACATTATGCCTGTTCAGTATAATTAGCTACCAACTTCCTTGGCCTGGGACAGGCCCATGTGGCTGAGCTATCACCATGCAGGCCAGCAAGGTTCCCCTACAGGTCCTGCAGGTCACCTGAGGTGATCAGGCCATGACCATATAAGGTAGCAAGGCCCTACAGGTTATATGGGGCATTTAATTTTTTGTCAGTCGTGGGCTTGAGCTGAGGGCCTGAGCAGTGTCCTTCGACTTTCTCAAGGCTAGAGCTCTACCACTTGAGCCTCAGCACCATTTCTGGCTTTTTTCTATGTATGTGGTACCGAGGAATCGAACGGGTCTTCCTGCATGCTAGGCAAGCACTCCACCACTAGGCCAAACTCCGGGCCCCAATAGCCAGCACTTTTTCCCACATGCTCAACTATGTGGGAGAAATCTGCTAGTCCTTTTCCCAGCATTAACCTTCTTCCTTTGTTCCCTGTACCTGGATGTCTGCTTGTTGTTCTGGCAAAGTCTCCATATTACCTAACACAATAGATATTTTGGAATTTACAAGTTTGATGTTTTATATTTACCACACTGGGACACATATTATTTTAGTTTTCTTATTCTACCACTGAACTCTACTTGGAGAAAAAGAATTCTATCTTACTTTGTGTCGTACACATATTTTTAAAGCCAAATTCATGTTTGACAAATTGAATTGGACTGTTAATATATTAAGCATATCTCAATCATCATGTTAATTGCTATTTCCCCTGTGGGGTACGACAGGGGTAGGAAGACTGTTGAAGCATAGCTGTCTAGCTAGTTCACCAAGTTGAATAAATTTCTACTATTTAAGTCAAAGTGAAACATCCATTTGCTATAAAGGGGAAACCCAGCTCATAGATCCCCTGATTCAGAAGTGTTTGAAGGATGTAAAGGACTGAATCTGTTTCAAAGAACTTTCTAGTTTCCCCTCTCTTGTAGTCAATCCAATTCAAGTGCAATTTAATAAGTTAATTGCAGAGTGTGATTGACAGAGGCAGGGGACAATGTGTGATGTGAGATCTTCTCTATAAAAAATGATGATAATAAGTAAGGATCCTATTATTTCATTAAGGATTCTGTCTTGGCTGATGCACAGCAAGACTTTCTCACAGTCTACCTTAGAAGTGATTGATGGAAAGCCTGAATTCATCCTTGTGTCACCAAGCCAGGAACAGAGAGATTGGCCATTGGTACCAGTGTGAACCTTGACTCTTGTAAGCTTAAAGGTCTAATATGGAAACAATATAACTGAAATCTTTTGGACACTCTGCTGTTCTGTGAGAGATATTGAGAATCTGAGGCATAAAAATTTAGCAGATTTTTAATGAATATTGAAAGCAGCAGTTTCCAGAACAAACAAAAGGTAGTTTTGGATTTCTGTCAGGTAACAAACATAAATTCAGAATAGCATAAGTTTAAAAACCACATCAATAAAATATATATATATATAAAAAGCTGAAAACTAAAACATTAAGTATTTTAATTTTGAAATTTGAAATTAAAGCTATTTTTATATTTCAAAATACATGATAAATACATGTGATTTTTAAAGAACACATTTAGATTTCTCAATGTTTGCACTTAATTAAATTGTTTAGAATTATAATTCTTTTAAATTTGAGTTTATATATTTATTGTGTGAATATTGAACAGTTTTCAAGAGAAAGTTCCTAAATGGTTTTTCCTGTATCTTAATTTTCAGTAAAATGCTCAAAATAGAATATCTTTTAAATTTCACATTTAATAAAGAAAAAATCAATGATTTAAGAAAAATATCACTGAGTTTAAAACAATTGCAAAAATACAAAAGATTATCAACCTAAAATGTATTTTCCAATAAAACATAGGAGAAACTAATCACATTGAGTGGAATGTAAATGTTAAAATGAATAGTGATATCAAAAATTTCCAAAGAAATGTAGAAATAACTCATCCTTCATTATACAGCTAGATCGTTTGCCTGTTCCCCTAACCTAAACATTTACAGTAACTGATTTATGCACGCCTGAAAATCAAATCTCGTGTAGCTCAGATAATTTTTCTGCATTAGGAAAGTGAATAAATTAAAAGCGTGTTTCAGCAATTTAGTCCTCTTAAGCTGAGATTCTGCAAGCTCCGTAGAAGATGTCAAAACCTGCTGATATCTAACAGCTGTAGTCAACTCCAAGTTTGTGTATCTCGGTCCACTCTACCTTTCCATCAGGCAGTGCATGTGGAAATAGAAAAGCAGTTCTCTAATTAATCAAAGTCAGATGTGCCTGAACGCCTGGAGTTGCTCCTGATCCCTGTCCCAGCTTCTCCCATGTTCTCCTCTATGTTTTTACCTTGAAAACTTCTGCTCTGAGCTGGGAATGCCTGAAGGGCTTGCACGGTAAGTCAATGTGAAATTATCTCAGCAGGAAGAAGTTGCTTTTCAGCTTAAATGATTTAAGGCAGCAATTTTTCACACTCTCAAACTCTGACAAACGCCCAGATTGCCTCTCATGTCTGACTTCAAAATATTCAAAGAAAAGCTATTTTTATTAAAAACACTCTAGAGAAAATTGTATGTCACTTGTTCTCTGATATAACTTCATTTCTCCTGACAGTGACAATTTTCACCTCAGTACAATTTCTTTATTTTTTCCAAAGCTAATTCTGCTTAATATTAGTATTTATACAAACTCATATCAACTTGTCTCTGTGAAATAGTCAAGGGTGTCAGGTAAGTGTTGCTTACTGTCATTCATCTTCTTTGGGGTGTTCAAAATGATCAATCGATTTAAAACTACACTTACTTGGGATATTATTGTTTTATTTGTAAGGGAGCACTTAACAACGACTAAACCCCTTCATTTGACAAACCTATGTCTGCAAACTATAAGATATTCTGAACCTGATGGCACGTGTCTGTTGCCAAAGATTGTAAAAGTTTACATTAATAAATCTATTTGTTCTATGCCTCTAAATCATGCAGGTAGTACCGTGAATGTTTTATCTTCTGCCGCTTACATGTTAATAAGATTATGGTGGATGTCATCTAGCACTGAAACATCACATTTGCTTTATTATGAATGCTGGCAGTGCAGAAACATCACATTATAATCACTTCAAAAAGGAAATATATTCTGCATATTTTCATATGTGTTTATAATTCCACAAAACTTCAGCAGAATCAAGCTCAGTAGGGACAAGAATGACAGAAGGTTTAATGTTCCAGAGACTGCTGAAATTTTGGTGGCATTGATATACTTCAAGATGGTTAATATGTATAAGGTTACTTGTGGCCTGTGACCTCAAAGCATATCTTCCGGCCTTATGGTGAATTTCCATGAGACAAAAAGAAAAAAAAAGTGACTACTGCTACGAATTTCCAACAGATAATTTGGAGCTGCATTAAAGGGTTAACTTTATTTTTATCTGTGAAAGCCCAAAGTATGTACAAAAATAATGTGGGCAAAGCACTTGTATCATCTCAGTACAATAGTATAACAAGTGAAAACTCTCTTTTAAATAGTTTTATCAATTCCCTACAATGTGATTTTTATAGACCATGAATGTTTAATTTCTAAATAAAGCTGGATAATTTTTATTTCATCAAGATTTCTTATAAAGAAATCAGGAAGAGAATTACTGTTCAGCCTTCTCAACACACAGAGCTGGGGTCAGGTCAAGGAAGCACATCAAACATAGCAGAGAAGAGCATTTCATAAATTTCAATGTTCCCACAATGCCATACATAACCCCTGTACCAGCCCCTTGCCTGAGAAGTTGTCATTTTTCCTGTCTCTAACTTGGGAAATGTTTTCTGTTTGGTTGTCACAACTATTTTGATTTTACTTAGCTCCTTTGGGTTTTATTGACCATTAAAGTCACTGATGGGAGGACTGAAGTAAGTTTAAAAGATATGTTTAAATATGTTTAATCTTTATATTCCTCAACTTTGAAGGAATTTTTAAAGGTAGTTTGTGGATATACATGAGATGAAATCTTATGAACTGTTGAGAGCTTAATTTAAACAATGATTGGAAAGCCAAAAATTCAGTACTAAAATGGCTTTACATAGACAGACACACACACACACACAAACACACACACACACACACAGACACACACACACAAACAGACATATATATTCTCTCTCTCCCTCTCTCTCTCTCATTGTGTACCAGAAGAGTTTATCTTGTAGTGGATTAAAATTTACTTTACATAAAAATAACGAATTTATAATAAAAATAATATTCTTATGGGATATATTAATTCCTTTGAATTTTCAGGAGAAGCCATGCTATAAATCAGATATTTATTTCTAATAAAAGCAAATATATTAAAATATTCAAGATATATTATACACACAAATTATTAAAATAATTGCCTTTTACTTTTTAGCATATCAATGTAAGTAGGAAGAAAATATAGATTTTTTTGGCTAAAATTTACAAAACTTTTCCCCAAACAGTTTTTGTATAGTTCGTTATAGAAACACAGAAATTCTTTGATTAAAATATAATTATCTTAAATATATGGATACCATTGACCTATAATAATTTAAGGAAAGTATTAAGAATATTTAGTGATATTATCCAATAACTGCTATTTACAAATTGCATTATGACAAAGGTCATAAATTTGCAATTAATATCCAATAAGAAGTATTACTGTCAATCATTTCCAAAATATGTTTTTTCTTATCTGTATAGAATGACTGAAATATGTGAACTAAATAAAATCACATTGTGCATATTATTCTGTATGTGTTTATATATCAGTATATTTATTGTTTCATTGGAAATTATTCATTTGAGTATATTTGATACTTTTGTTTCAATTGTTTTAAAATAAAATAACTTAAATACTTTGAAGGAGAAAATTTCTTAGATTTCTATGTGCTTTTTGTTAAACCTTGGTGTTTTAGTGAGCAGCATCTGAACAATTGAATGGAGCATTTTTAAATGTCCATTTATATTAACAAATGAGTTGATTGAAACACACATACACAACCACATACACACAGCCTTATGTTTAAGTTAAGAAATAATTCAGCGACAGTATTTTAAGCAATCCTTGAAGTCTGCCTTTGTGACTGAGTTCCAGTCTAAACATTTAGTAATGCTAAATATATATATGTATTTTTTTCCCTGTAGGCTTTTTCAGTGTGGACATTTCCAATGTTATCTATGCCAAGGAATCAAGTTTAGTGATAAAAAGCTTGAGAGACTGTGCATTAGTGAATATTTTTTTTGGCAAGCCCTAGAAATTTTATGAAACTAAAACAAACACAGAAGTTGCTTATTTCTGAAAGGAAATCAGCCTCGCCAAATTTCTCTCAGGAAAAACAACTGCCCAAAATGATATAAATGATGGCTGCTTTCACTAACAAATTAACTGAAAGATCTGGCAACACCAAAGAGCTGCATTAAGTTTTCTCTTGTTTACGTTTTTCTAATCACCATAAAAATCCTTAGTTAAACAATTACTCTTAAAACAATCAGGCCAATATATCTCTATAGAGGAGAAAATCGATTTAACAACAAAACTAGATTTATCTGTATTGATCAAAAGGCGTTCAGTGTAATTTTAGTGAATTATACTTGGCTCTCATTTCCTCCCTGAAATTTTCCACTGATGCTCAAAAGGCAGATTGCAAACTACTGCATAATCTTATACAAGCTATTTATTTGCCGTCTTACTGCTTTTCAAATGCATACATACAGACATATAAACATAGGGAAAAGTACCAAATATTTACTTTCTATTATGTGAAACAGTTTTACTATTGTATATGATTTAGCGATTAGTACTTACCTAGGACCCTGATGCCAATTTTTAAAAAGAAAATTCATTAGCAAAGAAATCAGGTCTCCACAAAAGGATTCACTATTATAGAAACAAAACCAAGTTCATCTTATGAGAACAGAATTAAAAAGATTAAAAAGTAATATGATTTTGTCTTTTTAAATAAGAGTAATTTTCAAAGATTAAATTAACTCTTTCATATCTGAAAAATCTTTTTTTAAGCAGGAAGGAAGCCATAAGGTATTAGATGAAGAAAAATGTATTTATGCTCTACTGTGTGCCATATAAATCGTACAGCCTTTGTGCAGGTAAATATAAAGACAGAACACACAGGATTTATCTTATAATTTAAGGTTATAGTTGTTCTCTTAAGTATATGGCTAAGTGAATCTACAGATTTTGTTCTCTTTCTTCAGCAATAAAACACTATTTTGTTAATGTGTTCTTGGAATTTTTCTTGATCTTAAATGGTGTATATTTCTTTCGTCTGCTGGCAGCATCAGAAACTGGTGCAAATAAAGCAACCTTCATTCATGTTAGAATGATGACAAAATTTACTTTCATGTTATAATATATTTAACAAGTAGTATATGTAGGCATAGAATTGAAAGTCTTGGTGTATCTTAAATTGAATTTCAATACTGTAGTAACATGATTTTTCAATTTTGTTCTGTTTGCAAAAATCAAATCAATGACAATACACAGTAAAATTACCAGTGAGGTACTCATTCATTTTTACTATTTTTAACACTTAGATTCACAATTTCCTGTCAATAAGTTATTTTTAGCAGGAATTATTAGTAATATTCATGTCCAAAAAATAAGAGGTAATTTACTTATTTTACTAAATTTGTGATAACTCAGTTTTTATCTTCTCCCCCAGATTAAAGATGTTTGTAGTTTTTGCATAAGCATGAGAAGTATGTTCAGCTACCAATGAAATCCTAAAAGCTTTGCTTGCACAACTAAGGGTCTAATGTGAAAGTGAGTTTTTAATATAAGAAAAGAATAAAAGAAGTTAAACACTTACATTGAAAATATTCTATTGTAATATGTAACAGTGACGGTATTCAATGCTCAAAGCATTAAGTAAACTAAAATAAATGAGATTAAATATAAGTTTAGATTCTAAATGTAGTAACTAGAAATGTTTCTTTTGAAACTGGCATGTGAAATTCATCTCCACTAGCAGTAATACTTTTAAATGATCCTATAGAACTAGGCAGAATTTTTGCACACTTATAATTTGTAGGACTTTGTTCCAATCCTACTAACACTAACATAAATGTATACTTGTAGCTATTATTGTAGTATTGAATCACAAATTTTCAAATTGGTTATAAAACTCTCTTAGCAAAAAGAGTTTCAATTAAATTACAGAAAGCTATTTTTCTATCGTATTTGAATAACTTCCAGTTTTATGCATATGATCCCTAATTTTGTAGAAAGATGAACAGCACCAAAAAAATACGTAAATTAGAATACTTGTACAGATTGTTTCTGTGAAAAAATTGAAAATACATAGAGCATTTTATGATAGAATTAGTTCTTAAAATGAATTTTAATAAACTGATAAAATGTTATTGTTCAATAGGTAATAATTGTCTTTATATAAACTTAAAAATATTGTTTAGAGTGATTAATATACAATGCACCATTATGCATCTCGGAGTGTTGATGCATAATTTTTAGTTCTAATGTTATTATGTAATTGAGAGAACATGTTCATTTGCTCTAATAACTAAAAGATGCACTTAATAAAATGAAATGTAATAATACTTGCAATTTAATCTATTCATGGGAGTAATTTTAAAAGTCTACCACTCTCCTTAATGTAGATAACATTCATAATTTATAAAGTGTTGTGATGCAGAATTGACAATGCCATTGTTTTTTACACTTTGAGATGATTCCACAGCCTTCGTATTGTCTGCATACCAACTTCAGGATTATCAAGGGCAAACAAAAGATAATTAACACCAGAAACAAGGTAAATGTAGTAGCTACTGATGGAAGGTTCTCATTTAATGCAAGATTTCTCAAGACCAGAAAATGAAGCTCATCTCTGAAAAAAATTCAAGATCCTATTCTTTTCATTAATTTTTCCAGTCTAGTTTGTGAAGGTAACTTATCAGACAACAGAGTTGCAGAGTGTTGGAATCGTCATCTATATGGAGTTACAATAGTATTTTTTAAAGCGAGAACCTCAAATTATACACTTGCCATGTTATTTTTGTTAATTCCTGGTCAGATCATGCATTTATTTATAGTGTATGAATAAGAAGTAAACTGTAAGTATAAACCACTATAAATTCCATCATGTTTTCTGATTTGTGACATGAATTAACTTTTTCACATAATTAAGCAGACTAATCTTTGTTGCAGTATATACATTATATGAAGATATAATATGTTTCAGTGCTGGTTCCAATTTATTGAAACCTTATTTATTGTTACAAAAATTACATTAGTGGCAGTGGAATATGCTGTGTCAGCCTTGATAATCTCTTATCAGTCATGTGAAATTATTTTTGTCTTCCTAGGCACCCTTTAACTTTTCACAAAACATCAATATTAATATGATTTACATATATGGATATTTTACATTACAGTAAGATACAGGACATGTATCAAAGGTTTTTTAATTGAATGCTTGATGTTCTGAGACAATAATTATAAAATCAGTTTGAAATATGTGACATATTTTATAGCAAAATCATCTGTTAAACATGTTTTTTAAGTGATAAGCTTATTTAATAAGGCATCATGTTATTAACAATTAGTTTTCACTGAAGTAGATGAGTTAGTGATAAGCTTTGGAGTTTAAAACATGAATCCTATTAGAACATGGCTTTTTCTCACATGGCTATTTAGGTAGCATGGATATGGTCACAGTTTAAGTCATTTGGAACTAATTATGCCTTATAGATTTCTGGTGTAATATAGTTGAAGATCATTCTCCAAACACCACCATTAAGATACTCAGTCTATCTAGATTCTCCTTCAGGAGAATGATTGTTAAAGTGATCATTATAGTTTTCACTCCCCCTTTTTTCTTCTGGATTATTTTATTCATACACATTTTTCCTTTTCAGTTTGAGAACAAATTGTGAATGATTTCTCATAAGGTGTATTCTCAAATTTCCTATCCAAAGACTATAATAAAACTGTCTTTAATTACTACCCAATGTTCTAAACCACTTTCCTGAAATCCAGGCCTCATAGATACTTCCATCTGAATGTACTCCCAAGTGAACATGCATAAAATATTTACCATTTCTCTACACTTTTACCACAGCCTACCCAGTGACATAAGCCAAGAACATACAAATCAATCTAGACTTCTCTTTATCCATCAGGTACTCAATCACAAGATCCTTCTAGTTCTTCAAGGTTGTAAACATCATTTTGGTAGTTCCTATTTCCTTAATTCTCCCTGCTACAAATACAGTAGAAAGCACTGCTACTTCTTAACCTCTAATTGTCCTTCTATATTTAATTTCTAATCTTCATTAAATCAATGGTCAGCAAATATTCTTTTTTATGAAGGTTAAGAAAATAACTATGTTAGGCTTTCTATTCATGCAGTGTCTATCCACTATTTAACATGCATTCTATCAGGAAAGCAGCCATCAACACAATGTAAAAGATGGGTATTGTTAGATTCCATAAAACTTCATTCACACACACACACACACACACACACACACACACACACACACTAAGGCAGCACAAAGATTGGGCCTGAGGGGTTTTAAGTTCCTATCTACTGTTGCACATTGTCCCTCAGAGTATACCTTCAAAATTATTATTCATATCTACCCAGTAGCTTATCCATCCTTTTCACCATCTGAAGAAAAAGAAATTGTCCATCTCCTTAAGAAATCTTTCACATCATTTCTTCAATTTCCCTTTCATTCCACATCCCTAGCATTCAATATTAGTCTATTCCCACAAAATTTTTATTGTTCCAATCATTTTTTGTTATCCTTGTGTCTCTACAAACTTTGATCATTGTATAGAATAAAGGAATGCTTTCTATTTTCTTGCTCTGCTTATCTACTTATAGGAAAAAAAAACCACTCTATATTGTCATTACATGGTTCAATACATGGCTGCAAATGATGTTAATTTACCAACTGATTGAAAAAAATATGTAGCACACAATTTCATACATTTTTTCTTTTCTTTTGTGCCAGTCCTTGGACTTGATGTTAGCTGTGCTTTTCTGCTCAATGCTAGCATTTTATTGCTTAAGGTAGAGCTCCACATCTGGATTTCTATTTGTTAATGGCAATAAGAGTCTCTTTGGACATTTCTTCTCAGGCTGGCTTTGTACAGCAGTCCTAAAATTTCATCTTCCTTAATAGGTAGAATTACAGTCATGAGTCTTCAACACTTGGCTTAAAATGCATAGGATTTTAAAAACTAGTTTTGGGGGCTAGGAGTTTGATCTATTGATGCCTAGCATGCATGAAGACCAGGGTTCAATTCCCCGGTATCATACACAGAAAAAGGCAGAAGTGGTGCTGTGGTTCAAGTGGTAGAGCTCTAGCACTGAGAAAGCCCAAGGACAGTGCCCAGGTCCAGAGGTCAAGCCTCAGGACTTGCAAAAAATAAAAAAAATAAATAAATAAAAACTAGTTTTTATTTAACCACTTAAGCTAATTCATATATCCTTCAACTCTGCAATGAGGACACCAACTTGACATTTTATTTTATTTTATTAGTTTTTATTTATTTATTTTGTGCCAGTCCTGGGCTTGAGGGCTTGAGTACTGTCCTTGTGCTTTCTCAAGGCTAGAGCTCTACCACTTGAGCCACAGCACCACTTCTGGCTTTTTTTTTCTATGTATGTGGTACCAAGTAATTGAACCCAGGCTTTCATGCATGCTAGGCAAGCACTCTACCACTAGACCAAACTCCCGTCCCCGACATTTTACTTGAACAATATTCACATGACTAAAATGTAAGAACACCCTTTTCCTGTTAACTTAGAATGCCCTGCATTTAGCATGTAGAATTATGATTGTATGACTAATATTATTGAACAAGATACTAAATTGAGAGCATGAGATCTGTTGTACTTGCTGTAATACTATAAACATGGAGGCTACTTGTACCCCTCCAAATACTCTATGTGTATATCTAAGTATTAGCATTCATGCTTTGTAGACTTTCCATATAAGTAGTAGGGAAATACGTTTTCCCAATACAGTGTATTATAAAATGCTTTTTGAAGGCAGAGTTGCTATTGTAGTGTACATAGTGACTTGGGATACTTGGCAGGAGCCTTTGTCAGAGTTGTAGATAAAAGCAAGTGACAGACAATAAAGAATTCTGTGGAAGGGAGTACTCAGTAAACTGACATTTGATTATCTTAGAATGTTGACTAAAGGCCAGGAGTTTGGCCTAGTGGTAGAGTGCTTGCCTAGCATGCACGAAGACCAAGGTTTGATTCCTTGGTATCACATACACAGAAAAAAGCCAGAAGTGGTGCTGTGGCTCAAGTGGTAGAGCCCTGGCCTTGAGAAAATCCAGGGACAGTGCTCAGGCCCGGAGCTCAAGCCCAGGACTGGCAAAAATAAATAAATAAATAAATAATAACCCGGTGTGAATTGGATTTGTTTTAAATATTCTTCTTAATAAAAGGCAGGCATAACACTTTTCTTTCATACAGTTGACATAATTTTAGTCAATAATTTAGTGATTAAGATCCATGTTATGAATCCTTCATTGAAGAACACATCTTAAATTATTGTTAGAAAATCCTTTCATACTTGAATACAATGAAAAAATCCTCATTAATATGTTTCTGTTAATTGGTGTCCTACTTCAAATAATTTAAGTAATTTCTACTTTAAGTAATGTATAACTAGTATTATAAGTAAGTATATCTGTACTTTTATGAGTAGCACATTTGTAATATTTAAATATATGCTAAACATATTTAAATATTTGTATATACTAAAACATATTTTAAAATATATGTATAAACATATAATATTTAAATATATATTAAGTAAAATATATTAAAGTAAGACATACATATACATGTTTACTTACAAGTTTAAAACACATATATTCATGTATATATTTGCCTATATGTTTAAGTAAAATATATCACACATGTGAATGTATACAATGTACATATTACATATGTACATATACATTTAGATGTGTATTATATATGTAATATAGGTAATATATATTACATCATATATATTTTACTTAAAGGTTAAATATAGGTCTATTAACAATATAAAGATTTTAGATTATTTTTATTGTCTATTCTCAGAACCGACTACATTACATAAGATCAAGTGTTATTTAAATGTTATACTAATAAACATTATAATTAGATCACATAGTAACATAATATAACTGGCCTATTTCCACTAAAAATCATATCAACTTGACCACTTAGAAATATTTCATGTTACACTCTTCTTGCTTTACCTAAAAAGGTCAATCCAGTTTCTTATGGGCCTATTAGATGTTAAGTCTAACTTGTTTCTTCTTCAATGTATACCTATGACTGTTTTAAACACTGGTTTAAAAGAAGTGACACCACATCATTTTTGAAACTCACCTTCTAAGACTGGCCACAGTCCCTCTAGTTCGCCTAGAGCTCTGGAAAATACTAACACTCATGTACGAAATCTGCACTCCAGAACCACACAGAGAACAGTGTGCCTGCAGAAAAACAAAAAGTGGTCATGCTAAATTCAACTCCCCAAATATCATCGTTGAGATATTTGGGAGTTAAGTGCATTGACATGGTGCCTCTGGACGATTCCCTATTAAAAGGATAGATAGTGACCTCAACCAAGTCAATAGAGAGTATCTGTCAGAGGAAATCTACCAAAGTTCATTATTCACACAATTGTGAGGTACAATAAAATAGTATTTCAGTACTACCATGCTATGTAGTATAAGGATACATGAAACATCATGTAGGCCATAATTTATAACTTAGTTACATAAATCACAATATTTAATGCTGTGAAATTATTTTCATTCATTTGATTCATATAATAGAAACAAATGAAAGAGGCTTCTCTTTCAAAGAAATCTGTTTTAAAGAAACTAAAATCTTAGAGGATTATATTTTCTTTTTGACTTTCTCACTCAAAATATGGCTCTTCCACCAAAACTGAGATTAACATATTGTAATTATTTAGAGTGTTATTTTCCTAAGCATTTTACTATATCTCATGACACTCAACTCATTTGTATATCTTTCCCTGTGAGTAGACAGGTCATCATATATATTGATAATCACAAAGAGAGTTAGACCATACAAGGTTTCACATATTCAGAATCTGCATTCAATTTTCCTTTATCTTCATCTACATCTTGTCTGGAATGAGGCAGACTGTACATGAAACTTCTAAGCCAACATCTTGTATAATATCTGATACAACTCTCATGAGATACACCAAGAAGTTTTCTTCATAAATTAACCCATAACATTCCCTCTGCCAACAACAGTAAATTCTCCAAGGGGCAGAAAGTTACTTTCATTTTACTTTATAATTGATATATTCAATAGAATAACATTCTAAAAATGTAAATACTACTGGTTCTGAAATAATGACTTAGTGTTTGTAAACAATGCATTTATATTTTAGTTTCATATTTTCTTTTGAGGGTGAATTTTAACATGCAGAAACAGGTTGATTTTCATCACTATATTTTTTCAAACAATAATTTGTGTAAAAACTCAATTGGGGGGGAGGGAAACGGGTACCAAGACATGTGAAAGGGTATCAATGTATGTGAATTAATGCACCCTCTATCTGGCAAATATCATGTAACCCTTTTACTAATTACAATAAAAAAAATAAAGCAAAAAATAAAAATAAAAATAAATAAATAAATAAATATTTTAAAATAAAAAAAAAGAGTTCTTCAAATGCAAAAAAAAGAATCAATTGGCAAGTGATTTAGCAGTGTCATAGATCTAAACTATAACTTCATATTACATTCCAATTTTCTTCTTGCTTTCATTATTCTCCACCTAAAATTTTTCTTAATATCCCTAATTATTCCCACTATACCAATATTTTTAGAAAATTGTATTTTTTCTCATTGTTCACATTCTTGAAATATCAGTAATTTATCATCCTTATCTCTCAGCACTGCTTTGCACATCCTAGCAAGTGAGATCCTGCAAGCTTTCTTCATTAATTACTGTCACCTTTTCTCTTAATTATTTTGAATTTTAGAAACTTTCTTTAATTTGCCTTCTTAAACTGGGAGACCTAAACTTAAACAGTCTATTTAAAGAATATTTTCACTATAGCCTTTCTCATCTCCTTACAGTATTAATCACAAGATTATTTACCTCTTTTAAGGTTTCCATTTTGAATCATATCCTACTTAAGATGAATTCAAAATAATTTAAATACCATAGCTGAAGTAAGAGAATTACCACTCTGGCTGCCAGGTTCACCAGCAAAGTGAATGCTTGCATAATTAAAAAAAAAAAAACGGTAAAGATTGCTTTTTAAAAAAAAGCTGAGAAATAATCACCTTACTTGACATCTTCTGACATTAAAATTTATGAAATGCTGGACAAGGGGTTTTAGGTCTAACTACTTGAATCCTAGAGGAAACATGTTACTTAAAAATTTTCTGGAGAGGGTGGGAGTTTGGTCTAGCGGTAGAGTGCTTGCCTAGCATGCAAGAAGACTCAGGTTCAATTCCTCAGTACCAAATACATAGGAAAAAAACTGGAAATCTTTCTGTGGCTCAATTGGTAGAGTTCTAGCCTTGAGAAAGCCCAAGGACAGTGCTCAGACCCTGAGTACAAGCCTTGGGACTAGCAAAAAAAAAATTTCTGGAGAGTCAGATACAGTGGTCCATGCCTGTAATCCTAGTTACTCAGGAGTCTGACATCTGAGGATTGTGGTTCAAAGCCAGCCTGGGCACTAAAATTCATGAGAATTTTTTCTCCAATTAATCACTAGGAAACTAGAAGTGGCACTGTGGCTCAAGGGGTAGGGCAGTAGCCTTGAGCTGAAGAGCTCAGGAACAGTGGCCAGGACCAGAGTTCATCACACGACTGACAGAAAAAAAATTCTGGCTATGGCACTTGTCATAGGATAATTGCTTGTGTACACACACATTTTAAAACAAATTTGAACTTAGGTCTGTCTTGTGCATATGGATTTTATATCCTATATCATATACAGAATTTTGATTTTACTAAACAGAAGGTTTAGTAAAATAATGAACTTATTTCTAAGAGTATTACATGTAGATAAAAGTATGTACATAATTTTCTAACTATGTATACAATTTTCTAACCTGCATTTACCCCTCCTTAAAACTATGCAACTAAATTTTGTCATTTTGCCATAGTGAATCTTCACTGAGTGTGAAGGTTCATGCCCATATCAGCATGCGGAAGGCTGAGACAAGAAGATCTTGAGTTACTGTATAGTTTGAGCTAGATAGTAAGAGTCTCAAAATAATTATTTGGAGATGAATTTGCATTATGAACATTTTATTTGAAGTGCTTTCCATTTTAAAATGGAATGAATTTTGCTAAGAAGTCCTCTCCTTGTTTAAAATTATTAGAAAAGAAATTAGGAAAGTATGATGATAGGCTTGAAAACCTAGAAGACCATTTAAGAAACCATGAATCAACAAATTACAGTAGAATAAAAGTTTACTTTCTGGTGCCGGGAGTTTGGCCTAGTGGTAGAATGCTTGCCTAGCATGCACGAAGACCCTGGTTTGATTCCTTGGTACTACATACATAGGAAAAAGCTGAGAGTGGCGCTGAGGCTCAAGTGGTAGAGCTCTAGCCTTGAGAAAGTCCAAGGACAGTGCTCAGGCCCTGAGCTCAAGCCCAGGACTGGCAAAAAAAAAAAAAAAAGTTTCCTTTCTTTGACTTATAAAAATCTCATATATAATGTGGAATGATGCAGAGAAATAAAATCGAGCTTGGTGAATCAGAAGGCTCATTTTCTCACCAAACTTACCATAATTATTTGACTAACAAAAATATTCAGGATGTTGTGGATATAGCTTAATAAGAGCCCTTGCCTAACATGTGAGACTCTATGAATTCAATTCCATTCATTGAAAAGAATGGACACTGGGTATAAAGTTAATAGAATTGGAAAATATGAGGGATACCCCATAGAAAATGCACTCTATGACAACAGTGATCTTGCAAGACTAACAACTCATGATTATTAAGTAGCAACAAGGGATAAAGTTCCATATTAAGCACCTTCTCTGTATTTACTCATTACATCAGCATAACAGCCCCATTTATTGTTATTCTCAAAGATGAAGAAACAGAAATATAGAATGGCAAATAAATGTTCTACTAATAATAGGAAAAGGCAGTGGATGAACTAAACAATCTGACTCTGCAGTTTACTTTATTGATTTATGGTTTTCAAACTTAAGAGTTGGATCAAAATCCCTATGATGACTTAAGAAACAGATTTCATGGCTAGGAGTTTGGACTAGTGGTAGAGGGCTTGTCTAGCATGCACAAAGACCCATGTTCAATTCATCGGTATCACGTACATAGAAAAAAAAAACAGAAATGGTATGGTGGCTCAAATGGTAGAGCTCTAGCCTTGAGAAAACCCAAGGACAGTGCTCATGCCCTGAGCCGAACCCCAGGACTGGTGAAAAGAAAGAAAGAAAAGAAAGAAAGAAAGAAAGAAAGAAAGAAAGAAAGAAAGAAAGAAAGAAAGAAAGAAAGAAAGAGAGAAAGAAAGAAGGAAGGAAAGAAAGAGAGAGAGAAAGAGAGAGAGAAAGAGAGAGAGAAAGAGAGAGAGAAAGAAACAAACACAGATTTCAGAGCCTCATCCCCAAAGTTTCCAGAGCAACCTACCCAGAAAGGAAACTAAGTTTTTTCCAATCTCAGGTGGATTTCGTACTGCTAGTCAAGAGACTACACTTTGAGAATCATTACATTAAACAATACTACTTCTTAAAGTCATTCTTGATAAACTGGATAGCAAATAATAGGATTTGTGAATTTTTTTATGAATTGTTTTCTCCTTTTTGTAACAACACTACGATTTGAAGTCAAGCCTTGAGGTTTTAGTTGGCAAGTGCTGTGCAACTTGATTCATGTCTCCAGCCTTTTTTAGTTTATCAGATAGGGTCTTTCCTTTTTGTCAGGTCTGGGCTTTGACTAGAATCCTTCCGCATATCTTTAGAGTAGCTGCACTACCATGGATGGGATTTAAGTGTTTGCCTTAACCAATAGAAATGATGAATTCATTTATAACAGTGGTATATTTAAGCTGACTAATAAAAAGCTATGAAGGCACAGACTCCTCCACTTAAAAATCATTTTTCCAATTTTCAATTATACATTTAGAGGTTTGAATACAATTCATGGGTGTTATAGGGAGACTTTCTTCCCAAAAGCTTCATTTCAGGAAGGAAAATTATTAATTTAAATTTATTTTGAAAAATATTGCTACTGTTAAAAATCAAGGGTTTGGGGGGGGGGCAGGAGTTTGGCCTAGTGGTAGCGTGCTTGCCTAGCATGCACGAATACCTGGGTTTGACTCCTTGGTACCACATACATAGAAAAAAGCCAGAAGTGGTGCTGAGGCTCAAGTGGTAGAACTAGTCTTGAGAAAGTTCAAGGACAGTGCTCAGGCCCTGAGCTCAAGCAAAAAATAAAAAACAAAAAAATCAAGGGTTTGGGGACTGAAAGGACCAGAATGGCTTTAACTGGAGAAAATCTCTGAACCATATTATAGTGAAGTTGTCAAAATTATATGTTTTCATAAATTGGGGCATATGTGGAGTTACTGAGTCAAGTAATTTGAATAAGGGAAATTATTAAGAACGCAGCTGGCTACAACTTAGGGTTGATCAAGTAAGTCCAAGTAAAAGAAGGTTGAGATAAATATGGCGACAAATACCAAGGCATGATGATTTCCTACAGTTTGCTGCATCAGAGATCAATAATAGGGTAATCACAGATGTTACAGTTGTGTTTTCTAGAATGGTAATTTGGCAATCATAGCATTACAAGCAAAAATCTAGTACTTATTTGGCAATTAATTCAAAACAAGTCACTTTAAAGGGACAGAAACCAATCTGGACAGAAATGACATGGGTGAACTGGAGGTGGTGACTCAGGCCTCTAATCCTAGCTACTCAGGAGGCTCAGATCTGAGGATCTCCGTTCAAAGCCAGCCCAGTCATAAAAGTCCATGAGACTCTTATTTCCAATTAACCACCAGAAAACCAAAAGTGGTGCTGTTGCTCAAGAGGTAGAGCTGCAGAGCTCAGGGACAGTGTCTGGCCCAGAGTTCAAGCCCCCCAATGGACAATAAAATAAAATAAAATAAAAAAGAAAAAGAAAAGAAATGGAATGGGTAAGATCTACCAGAGGGTGACTGGGTGACAAAGAAATGGGTAAATTTGAGAAGAAAATACACTTGGATGTTTACGTGTTTTTTTTTGTTTTTTGTTTGTTTGTTTGTTTTGCCAGTCCTGGGCTTGAGCTCAGGGCCTGAGCACTGTCCTTGGACTTTCTCAAGGCTAGAGCTCTACCACTTGAGCCTCAGCACCACTTCCGGCTTTTTTCTACGTATGTGGTACCAAGGAATGGAACCTGTGTCTTCATGCATGCTAGGCAAGCACTTTAACCACTAGGCCAAACTCCCGGCCCTGTTTACGTGTTTTAAATGATTAAGTTATATATTGTAACTATACGATCTGCACAATGGAAATTTTAAGCCTATTACTTTTTCCCTTATAAACTGGAGTACAGGGAAACTAAGTCCTTTACCTACCGAAGGTCCATGGCTTGCCAATAATATAGCTCAGATTAGGACCCCAGCATTCTGGCTCCTGGGAATACCTTTGAAGCCAGACTGGTGATGGACATATTATAGAAAATAAGAAGGAAAATGTTGGTTAGGAACTCTCACAGCAAACACAGCTTTATGCTTATTTAATAAGTATGCACACAATATTCTGTGGTTATGGTCTGGCTAACAAATTCACTTAAAGGATAATCTGGTGAAATGAATTGGAGATCAGACGTTCCTTTATTATAATTTTCTAAGGCTGAAGGAAAGACAGTGCCTACAGGAGGATGAGATTAATGAGACAAACATTATTTGTAGTGTTTTTGGTAAACCAGCATCAGGACAGCACCTCTTCCCCTGGCCTACTATGATCAGGTTAAGCAATGCAATAACAACCAGGCTAACCCTGAGACTCTCACCTCTGCTTCAGATTCATTTAATCCTTATTTATTAAGAGCTCACAATCGATTAAACATCTTGCTAGGTAACAAGGATATAGAAATGAAGTAAATATAGTCTGGACCTGTGAATAACTCTGTAGGTGCACATTTAATATGAGGTGGCTTTATGGCAGCCACTGTGAAAGATGCAACCAAGAATCAGCACAGTCATAAGAATCAGCACAGTCATGATCACACAACAGTGTTAAGGTGTTGCAGCTATTAAAACCCTCTTCACTGACTGACGAGAGAATTTCTTTGTCTGCAATGGAGAAGAAAAATAAAATGAAATAGGGCAAGAAGAAATCAAATAAAAGAGAAGGTAAGGGGAAACTCTTCATTATAGTTTTCTCAGTCTGACAGCCTAGGCACACACTTAGAGTCACAAGATCTTTTCTAGATGCTAGCATACTTTGTGTCGGGGGGGGGGGGGGGGGGTTTAGTCCTTGGTCCCTCCCAACCTGCAGGAGGGATATGGAGAACAAGCCCCTACCAGGAGGAGCCTAGAAAGAAAGAGCTGACTGACCCACTGATCTTCAGCACGTACCCAGCCCTCCCTCGTAGGAGGACAATCAGACATGTAAGGGAGACAAGTCAAGGAAGGAACTTGTTTATTGAGGAAGTACATTCAGATAATATAGGATGCAGGAGCCTATCAGCTCAAAGGTGGGCAGGGTAGGGAAAATACTCTCAGTATAGGTAAAGAAGAGGAATCACGTACTGAAGGGTTGGGGGTCTATCCCAGAGGTGGCCTTGATTTACATCACAAACCACAGCCATACCTTCCAACAAGGCAGCCTGCAACATCTCAGCCAGGTGCTGTCCCAAGACCAGGAAATGAGCACTGGGCCAATAGGTTTCCATTTCCTTGATGTGATGTGCTCCCCAGGTTGATATGGGAGGAGCAATAACAGGTCTGCTTATTACAAAAATATAGATAGCCTTTTTAAAATTTAAGATAAAGATAGAACTTCCTAGTCCCAGTAATTTCTTCCATCTAGAAAGGTAATAGATTTATTTATTAGACCAAAATAAGAGAGGAGACAGAAAATAGGCAAATATTTGTATTTATGTCTCTCTCTCTCTCTCTCTCTCTCTCTCTCTCTCTCTCTCTCTCTCTCTCTGTCTAACTTTTAGCCAGTCAATTTCTAATACTTGAAAGTTCAAGTAAATATTTGTAGGCTAACTAAAATTAAAGTATACCCACTGAAATGTTTTCAGATAAGAATGCACAAAAGAGGGTCAGGAGTTTGACCTAGTGATAGAGTGCTTGCCTAGCATGCATGAAGGCCCAGGTTCAATTCCTCGGTACCACAGTATCACATACTTAGAAAAAAGCTGGCAGGGTGCTGAGGCTCAAGTGATAGAGTACTAGCCTTGAGAAAGCTCAAGCTCAGGACTGGCAAAAAAAATAAATAAATAAAAATAAAAAAGAATGCACAAAAGAAAACTAAGTGCGAGTTTGACAAGAGAAAATTCTTAAGTAATTATATTTCCTTCAAGTGCATGTTTCAACTGTTATGTATGTATTTCACTAGACAAAAGCAAGCTATGTTTTTCATGATAAGAACAAATAAACCTGATGTTATTGTTGAAAATAACATGCTTTCCACAGCCATTTTTTCTTCAATAGCTAACTTGCATAATCTTTGGAGGAAACTTTGATGGCCCAAGTCCTTAAAAAGTTTAACAAGTCCACAGCTCATGCTGGGAAAGGCTAGAATTAAAAATGAAAGTGGAAGCAACTTCATAGAGACAATGATAGCTATTATTTCATTGACTCTATTTTGCAAACCTGATCAGACTACATGGAAAAAAAATATATATAAACATTTTCCCCCAGTTTTGGGCTTTATCTCAGAGCCAAAGCACTGTCCTTGTGCTTTCTTCAAGGCTAGCACTCTACCACTTCAGCCACAGCACCACTTCTAGCTTTTCTAGGTATGTGGTACCTAGGAATTGAACCCTGGTCTTTGTGCATGCTAGGCAAGCACTCTACCATTAGGCCAAACTCCTGGCCCTGGATTTTCTATTTTTATTAAATCATATAACTTGAAATTAATCCTTCACTGACTGCATAGCAAATAGGAACCTGCATGGTATTCATGAGGATCACTACATTTGTAGATAAACTGCAGGAAAATAATCACTTTCAAGGTAGTATTTTACAAGTCAGGTATAATTTATATGTAACAGAAAGAAATGGTCCTTACTT
>NC_143513.1:58133097-58155597 GCF_031878675.1 Megascapheus bottae | reverse complement strand
ACAGTGCTCAGGCCCTGAGCTCAAGCCCAGGACTGGCCAAAAAAAAAAAAGGATTGCCATCAAATTAGTTAATACTAACTTGAGGAATATTATAATTACTAAGTACTAAAGTCTGAATTCAGAAGCTTATGCATGCCATTATATTTATTTTCAGCTTTAATTTTGAAATAGGGTCTTGTTTGCTGCCCAGGTGTGTCTAGACTGTGATCACTTATTTTCAATTTCCTGTCAAAGGTGGAGTGATAGGTATGTTCTACCACACCCAGCTTCCTTTCCTTGAGATGGCCTTTCCTACCCTGACTAGCTTGGATACTCCCAATGTAAGCTTCTCCGATATCAGGTATATGTTAGGATGACAGGCCCAAGCCATGGTGCTTTGTTTTGAAGTGGGATGATGTTTTGTGAAATTTTTCTGCCTGGGTTGACCTTGAGCTTCAATCTTCCTTTCTAAGACTCCCATGTAGTTAGTATTTTACACATGCATCATAGTACTCAACTGGCCTCATGTTCAAAGTCTCTGAAAGGACATGGAGGTCCCCTCCTCTGAGAGTTGCTCCCCTAATTCCTATTTACAGTCTCCACAGGTGGAACATTTTTATCACTTGTGTATTTGGCTCATTTGAGTTTAGTTTTCTGGGTTTTGTTTACATAAAGGAATTTGTGCCTACTTACCAAGCTCTCAACAGAGGAATAAAAAGTAGAATGGATTATTAAAGTACAAGATGCAGAATACCAATTTTCTAAAAGGACAGCTATAAAGTTATGTTCCATTCCATGTTTCGAATATTTTACTGTGAAAGGGATTCATTGCAAATGTGAATGCCTGTACGAACTACATTTGGACTTAGATACAAGTGTTTGAGACAATATCAAGATATAATTCTGCAGTCATTTTCAATAATCTGTTCTCTGATCTCAATTTACTTATGTACAGTGGTGTAAACCATAACTTTTACTTCAGAGATAAATCATCTTCCTCAAAACCTCATGCTTTGGTCCTGCTCTAAATCATTTCCTTTTACTCAAGGCTACTGCTCTACCACTTGCGCCAAGGAGCTACTTCCAGCTTTTTCTGTGATTAATTGAAGATAAAAATCTCACAGGCTGGCTTCGAACCACAATCTTCAGATCTCAGGCTCCTGAGTAGCTAGGATTATAGGCATGAGCCCAGCTCGGAAGCATCGTTTAAATGGATTATTCTGATAACCCAAACAGCAGAACCTTTGAATTCTAAAATTTCACCACAAATGAAGCTATTCCCATTTAATGTTCCTATCTTGCAGGTCAAGAGGTAGTGGATTTCTAAGTGTTTAAATCCAGGCATAGACACAACTTGTGGCACTGCTGGCCTCATAAATGTTTCCTGGAATTTTTTGATTTCTGCTGTGGCACATTGCAGGTTGCCTTAATCACATTTAATGACTTAATCACTTAACTCTTCCTAGAGCTAGCTGTACCTTGTCTTGATGAGTAGATTGCGAACTTTGCAGATTAGAACACCTACACACATGGGAGGCACCTAGTCAATACAAGTTGATTGGATAAATTATGAACCACCAAGTCATTAAGAGTTTCATTTGCACTAATTTTAAAAGCAAAAATTTCTCTTTGGAATTAACTATTCTCAGTATTCTTTCCATTTAGATTCAGTTAATGAAGAAAGCATCAGATCTGGAAAGAAGTAAATAAAAAATTTTCCCTGATGATTACAGTATTAGATAGCTAATTTATGAAAATAAACCAAACCAAAATCAACAATTATTTATACTCCATTGTTAAAAGATCTGCTTGTTCAGGAAAAAAAGTAAGAAGTAACATTGAAAGTTATAGCTCCTACTTATTATCTCTACAGATTTGTGAATTACTTTTCAAGAAAGTTTATTATAACCTATTATCTCATTTTCACATTAGTAATTAAAACTCAATGTTTTCACTTGTATATTAATGTTAATGAAGAAGGTATTGGAACACAATAAAATGGCATGCATTCTGTGGTTTGTATAGTGAATAGAGAATTGGACTCTCAGTCATTATCAATACCTTTTTTTTTCTTGCTTCCCTTGTAGGAAATAAGGGCCAATTACTACTTTATTCCTGAAAATAATCAGTTTATATTTTGATAATGCCCACGTTCTTTAATTCTTTAAGGTACCATTTGTTGTGTCATTTTATTCTATTTTCCTAGGTAAAAGAATCTCTTCATCATAGAAACAACCCTGGTAATTCAAATAAAACAAAATGATCCCTCTCTCTTCCCAATTCACGAGTAAAGATTTATAATTACATGGGATTCAGTGTAATAAACTTTGTGTATTTAGGTGGGGGGGGTGGGAAATGGGGACCAAGACATGAGAAAGGGTATCAATGTATGTGAAATAATGCACCTTCCATCTGGAGAATGTAATGTAACCCTTCTATTAATTATAATAAAAAATATGTGAAAAAATGTATCTAACCCTTCAAAATTGTTATGAAGGTAAAATACATGAAATAGTGTCTTAGTCACAAATGATCTAAAAGTATTAGATACAACTATAAAATAATTACATTTTTAGTAGAAAAACATACAGATACACAAATTATTTTAGATATTGAAAGAGATCTACTCCATTTGTGTCAAAAAGAAGTTTTATTCTACCTCACTAAAATGAGATCTTTATGACACTAGCAGAAAAGACATTAAACAAAGATATGTTAAACTGATTTTTAGCTACATTTCCTTAAGAGGATATTTAAGAAAATAGAATAAGCAAAATAAAATGGAATTATTCCACTGAATTATTTATCAATACATTCTTGCCCTTAAATGACCTGAAAAGTGATCTGGGCTTCCCTGTCAGGTCATTTCTCTGGCTCAGGTAATTTCTCAGATCATTTTAAGATCACATGGATAGAAAAGTTCAAAGTAGAACAGTCATCATTAATATGCTCTGCACAGTGAGCTTCTATAATTTTTTCTCCTCAGTCATCCATCACAGGACTCATGTTTAGCTTGTCATTAAAACATACGTTCATTGAATGGTCCAGGCCTGCATCACATTTGCTATGCATATTGGGGCTTAAAAAGTTCTGATGATACATCCTTAGCTGGAGAAATGTGTACTATTTAGTTAGTGCTTGATCATATTAAGTCGACTGACTTAAAAAAATAAAATTTTAATGGGGCGCAGTGGCTCATAACTGTAATTCTAGCTATGCAGGAGGCTGAGATCTGAGGGTCTCAGTTCAAAGCCAGCCAGGGATACTAAAGTACATGAAACTCTTATCTCCAGTTAACCACTAGAAAACCGGAAGTGGCACTGAGGCTCAAGGGCTAGGGTGGTAGCCTTGAGCTGAAGAGCTCAGGGAAAATGCCCAGGCCCAGTGTTTAAGCCCTAGGACTGACCAATCAATCAATCAATCAATCAATAAGTAAATAAATAAATAAAATTTTAAAATCTATTGAAATATATATAAATCTGTTAGAAAATAAAATTTCCTTTCAGAATGTCCCTTAAGATATCAAACCAGCTTGTGATGATGTAAAAAGTATCAGTCCTACTTTGACAGGTAATCAATCACATTATCATATTTTTCCTAATGCCAATTATTGATTTAACAAACTTTATTGAATATTTTCATTATAATAACATATGTGAAGCATTGAATACCTACTGAAATTGCCCATAATGGAAGAAATACATACTACAAAAATACCACAGTATTCCTAGGCTAATGGACCCTAAAAGAAATAATGAGGGAATGACAGAAACTTTCACACTAGAAAGATGATTTGCCTCAAAGAATTCCAATAGTGAAATGACATTAAAACACATATGTGTTCCTAGTGATATCCATTAAGTAAGGATAGTAAGTGATTTACTAAGTAACAAAAATAAAGTAAGGATAAATTCAAATGGACATAAAACTGTTGCGCACTCTGGCTATAAAATTTTATCTGGATTTACAAGTTTCTTTCTGGATTGTTTAGGCTTTCATCATGACATTTTGGCTCCAGTGATTTGAATTTATCTACTCTTCCATTCAGCTTTGGGATTTGAGGTATCTGAACATTAAATTTCAGTCCTAGCCACAGTCCTTAATAATAAAGTGGGTGCTAATTCAAATAAATCAAAGTAGCTCTTTACAGAAATGAAATGGAGAACACTGAGTACTTAGGTTTTTAAAAACTTAATTTAAAAAAAAGCAAATTAAGAGCCTGAGAAGTCTGAGTTGGTCTCCTCAGTCATCCACATATCTCATAGATATCTATTATGTTCCAGATATGCATATATTTAAATATATACAAATATATACTTAAATATATAAATATATATTAAAATACATGCAGCATGTAAAGGCAAGTAAATATGTACCTTCATAATCTCTTCAGTGGTCATCTGTATCTGGTAACATATCTTGCATTTCTTCAAGTGAATATCAAATAAACTTCGAACTGATTTTGAAAGCTATCTTTCTAGAGCTGGGAGTTGGTAGCTCACACATGTAATTGTAACTCAATCTGAGGATTACGGTTTGAAATCAGTTGAGGTAGAAGTATCTGATACTCAGTCTCTAATAAGCAATATCAAAGAATGAAGACAAACCAAATGAAAGCATGAGACACTGAGTTCAGGACACATGAATGGCGCACACACACACACAGACACACACACACACACACACACACACACAATGCATTAAGTAATAGATATTTCTCCCAATGGGAACATAATTCACTGAGAATGCTACAAAATTTATTTTGTCCATGAAACTGAAGATTTCTAATTCAAGTACTCTTTTTAATCCACAACCTACTGTATACTACAGAAAAACAATGATTTATTTTTCTACTTAAAAGAGACATATCTGCCCCCTAATTTGATATAATTTATACAATTTATACTTAGGTGAATTAGATATTTGAGCTGGGCACTGTGACTCATGCCTGTAATCTTAGCTACTCAGGGGGCTGAGATCTGAGGATCAAGTTTCAAAGCCAGCCTGGGCACAAAAGGACCTGAGACTCATCTCCAATTAACTCCAAGAAAATGAGAAGTGGGACTTGGCTCAAAGGTAGGGTGGTAGTCTTGAGCTAAAGAGCTCAGGGACAACACCCAGGCTTAGGAGTAGGGTAGTAACCTTGAGCTGAAGAGCTCAGGGACAGTATCCAGGCTGAGTTCCAGCCCCATGACCCACAAAACAAACAAACAAAAGGATGAGACATTTGGAGCTTCTTTAAATAATTGTAGAAAAAAAAAGTACTTAGTAGTTATTGCAAGATAGAATGTCTGTTATTTTCTGGCAGAGGTACAAAATCAGCACCTGGAATGGAAGGACTTCTAGAATAATAAATTACTTCTTGTTAGAAGTGGAAAAAAATCAGCTGGGTGTGGTGGCTCATGCCTATAATCCTACCTATTCAGGAGGCTGAGATCTGAGGATCAAGGTTCAAAGCCAGCCCTGGCACAAAAGAACCTAAGCCTCTTATCTCCAATTAACCTCTAGAAAATGGGGAAGTGGGGCTTTGCTCAAGGGTAGGGTGGTAGCCTTGAGCTGAAGAGTTCAGAGACAACATCCACGCTGAGTCAAGCCCCATGACCCACAAAAAAAAAAAGAAGTGGAAAAAATCATATGGGTAAACCACAAGGCCGGGGACAGAGAAATAATGTTCCTATTCCCATAACGTTATTTTTTTTTCTTTTGTTCATTCCGCCTTTGGTTTACTCTCCTATCTCACTTTTTTTTTTTTAAATTTTGGTACCCTTTTCTTTATAAAGAACTTTATATGATTTAGGGAAATGAGGTAGAATCACAAAGAACAAAGGATAAACTAACGCAAAAATAATACTCACAAGACACTATGTTGAAAATGAACTATACTCCTGAGGGGAAAGGGAAAGTGGGAGAAAATGAGGGAAGGGTAAAAATGTTTAACAAGAAATATACTCATTTATACCTTAAGCAACTATAACGCCTCTACATCACCATTACAATTTTAAAAAAAACATTGCAAAAAAGAAAGAGAGAGAAAAAGAAAGAATGTGAGGGAGGAAGAAATGTAGAGAGGGAGGGAGGGAGGGAGAAAGGAAAGAGAGAGAAATAAAAAGAAAGGAAGGAGGGAAGGAGGGAGGGAAGAAGGGAGGAAGGAAGGGCAAAGGGAAGGAAGGACGGAAGGAAGGAAGGAAGGAAGGAAGGAAGGAAGGAAGGAAGGAAGGAAGGAAGGAAGGAAGGAAGGAAGGGAAGGAGGAAAGGAAAGAACCTTGATTTCAATTATTAAACTACTAATTTGAAGAAAAAATAAAGGCACATATACAGGTAACATTGGTTCCAGATAAAAATGTGTGATGTAATGTCACAATAGAGAAAGTGTGTTGAAATGAGATATAAATGCGGCATGTCAATTAGTGACTGTTCCAGGAAGGAGGGATAAGTTCACTCAGGGAGACTTTGAAATCAGAAAATACTTTTATGATATATAGACAAGAGAAGAGCCACTTTAAGTAGAAGTAGGAAATCTAAAAAGTCTTAGATTCCTTAAAAAAAAAACCCTCTGAAAGTGCACATCAGTCATCGGTAAGGAAGAAAGGCTGATAATATAAATAAATAAATAAATATATAGCGAGCTAGAGAAACATAAAATTACCTGGCAAAGAGCTTTGAGTGGAATTTTACAAACTATGATGTTATTCTCTTTCAGTTGAAAAACTATGGATGATTTTCAAGTCAGGAAATGAAAAAATAAAAGATGTATGGAAGGATAATGTTGCAAACAGTGAACTGGTACAGGATGGTAGAAGTAGGATGATCAGTGAGGAGTTTACCATAGCAACATGAAGATAACGATGGCCAGCACTGTGGTAGGAGAATCATAAATGTTGAAGAATGAATTCAGGCAATCACTTGTGAAATATAAGTTTTGTCATTTCCTGGTCCCCACATATATATATGCAAAATGCTTGAATCAAGGATATACAGGGACTTGAATCTGTACTGAAACTCATGGAAATTAAAACATACAGGATGTTCCTAATGCTTATGCAATCTACACTTATTTTTTATGTTATTGTTCTAGTTGCTCAAAGAAGACTGAAAGTGAATAGCATATTAGGAAACTCAGTTGGGAAGATACTGAAAATGTATTTCCACATAGCCCTGTGACTAAAATGCTGTAATAGTCACCACCACAGTAATGCTGATGCTTGGTTTACAGAAATTATTAGTTCAAATATTTAATCAGTGTCTCATATCATATTTCAGATGTATTTAGAAAATAATATAAGCATACAGTTTTACTTTTGTGTGGTAGGGGAGGGGGAATTGCATCTATTTCCAGGTATGGGGGTGGGGAGTAAATCTTTTATATTTTAATCTTTTTTTTTAAATAAAAATCTTATTTTATTGTAAAGGTGATTATTTTAATCTTTTAAAATTTAAATTACCCATTTATTTTATGCCATTACTAGGGCTTGAACTCAGTGCCTCAAGTTCTTGCATGGCTTTTTCCAGTCAATGAACCATAGCTCCATTTCCAGCTTTTACTGGTTAATTGGGGATAGGATAGGAATTTCACAGACTTCTACTTGGGTCGACCTGGAATTACCATTCTCAAATCTCAGTTTCTAGAGTAGCTAAAATTATAGGTGTGAACCACCAGCACCTGGCTTAATTAATTATTACCTAAAGTCAAAAAAGAATGCTATTTATATATTGCCAGATTTTGATACAGGGTACATTGCATACAATTTACATCAATTTAAATGTGTTTTTTGTTGTTGTTGTTGTTGTTCTTGTGGTTGAGCTTGAACTCAGGGCCCATGCAATGTCCCTGAGTTTTGTACTCAAGGCTAATGTTGTATCACTTTGACCCACAGTGCGACTTGAATTTTCTAGTGGTTAATTGCAGTTGAGTATCTCGTGGCTTTCTGCTGAGGCTGCCTTCAAATTACCATTCTCAGCTCTCAGTCTCCTGGGTAGCTAGAATTACAGGCCTGGCAATGTTCACTTTTATGAGGGAAGACAGAGTATAACTTTTTAAAGTTTTCTTTTAAAACACATTTAATACATAAGCTGCTCAAGAAATACCATTTTGTAAATGGTGAAAAAACTAAATCTTTCTAGCTTTATCAAATACATAGAACACTACCATTATCAGCAGTCCCTCTACTATCTGGGGAACATGGGAACTTCTTAAGAAGTAAGCTTTTGAGGTTATATAACATATACCATTGAGAGTCTAAGAATCACCACCTGATAATATTTAAAGAAAACATTATTAGCATTAAGGGATTGTACAAAGAAGTTACAATTTCCTAAATCAGGTTTCCAATACAATGCTTCTTGTGATGGTGATTTTTTTTTTTGGGGGGGGGTTAGTCATGACTCTGGGTTTGAACTCTGGGGCCTGGGCATTGTCCCTGAGCTCTTCAGCTCAAGGTTACCACCGTACTCACAGTGCCACTTCCAGTTTTCTGATGATTAATTGGGGATAAGAATCTCAAGGGACCTTGTAATTCCTGGGCTGTCTTTGAACCACTGTGATCCTCAGATCTCAGCCTCCTGAGTAGCTACAGTCATGAGCCACAGTGCCTGGACAATTGTGAATATTTTTAACTTCCTTATCATGACATTGTTTTTTAAATCAGCTCTAAGACATGGTTCCTAAACTCCTATCCAATCTCCAGCTAAAGGTATTATCTCTAGACAGCTTGTCTATGCTAAGATACAAAAGATTTTATGTAGTTTCTGAATGGACCAGAGGCTCAAAATCCTCAGATCTTCTAAATGAACCTGTCTTTATCACTGCTTAGTACTAAATATAAAGAGTTAAATGCTATTTTCTTAAGCAAACAGTGCTAAATCTAAGAACCTATTTCTTGCTAAGCCTGATTGAAAGCAACACCTTTTGTGAAGTTATTTGATTTTTTATATTTATGTGCTTGCTTACATCTTAGTTGCTGGATCATAACTCTCTTCACACATTGACTTTTGGTCTCTAACATTTTTCTATACATTTTCCCCTTACTGGAGTATTACTTGCTGATATAGATCACTTGTCAATTCCTAACAGAGTATATTTCACATAATAAGCAATGTATACCTTTTTTATTCCTATATTTTTATTGTAATTAATAGAGGGGTTACAGTTATATTCACCAGATAGAAGGTGCATTACTTCACACACATTGATACCCCTTCTCATGTTTTTGTCCCCATTCCCTTCCCCTCACCCCCCTCATATTATTTTCCTCCCTTCCCTTTCCTAGTTCAAATAAACAAATAAATGTATATACAATATACCAGATAGCAAGGTAAGATACTGTAACAATATGGGAATAACCAAGGGACAACAAAAGAGATGAGAAATAACAGTACATTAAGAACAACAATCACACATTATCAACAAATGGATGACACTATCCACTGGACCATTCAACCTGCTAAATCGAACCTCTACTTGAAGAAACTGTGAGGTAGCAGTTCATTTTTATATTCTGGTTAATCTCTCAGTTTCATAGCCACCCTCAATAATGGCATGTATCCAAACCACAAAGGACTAGTTACATGACTACTCTGAGTTATTGCCCAAAGAAATGTGTTGCTTCTTTTGTTGTGAGAATAATAAAGACCTAAGGCACCTATGAAAGGCAAGAGAAATGTTAATGTTTGCCTGCACCCTAGAATAAAAAGTCACATTATAATGGGGAAATTTACCTTTTTAGATTGTAGTTACATAGCTATCCCTAGAGAAATGTAAATTGTATTCACTTTCTCCCTATATAAGATCAAGTCATAGTGCCTAAAAAGTGTTCTTATTTTTCTTTTCCTATGAAAAAAGTCTTCTTTAAACTAAGATGTTAAAAATACATTCAGCAAATGTTAAGAATACAGAATCAAAAAAGTAGAGCCAATATAATTTTTTCTCACCTTTTGTATTTAAGATATTACCAAGTTTAATGATGAAATAGCTACATATTGACATCATTTATGAGAAACTGGGTGGTACAATTTAATCAGGTTTTATTAGAAATGGAAAATTTATTTATGTCATGAATTTATTTTAGGAAATACCTGATTGATAATGTGCTTGATAGAATGAGTATCTACCATGAACAAGCTTTGACTTATACCCACCATCTCTCCCTGTCTCTCTTCCCTCAGTCTCTCTGTCTCTGCATACACATACCGGTAAAGACTGATAGTAAAACTACACTGTTGGTAGGAGTGCAAGCTCATTCAATCACTATGGAAAGCAGTACAGCGAGCTTCCCTATGACCCAGCAATTCCACTACTTGGCATTTACCCAATTGTCCAGAAACAAGGACATACTAAATCCCCTAGCACAATGATGTTCATTGCAGCACTATTTACCGTAGCAAAGATATGGAACCAATCTAGATGCCCTTCAGTTGATAACTGGATCAACAAGCTGTGGTATTATACACAATGGAATTCTATGCTGCTGTCAGAAAGAACAACATCGCCCCATTTATTGAGGCAATGGGAAGAGTTAGAAAAATCATATTAAGGGGCCGGGAGTTTGGCCTAGTGGTAGAGTGCTTGCCTAGCATGCACGAAGACCCAGGTTCAATTCCTCAGTATCACATACATAGAAAAAAAGCTGGAAGTGGTGCTGAAGCTCAACTGGTAGAGCTCTAGCCTTGAGAAAGTCCAAGGACAGTGCTCAGGCCCTGAGCTCAAGCCCAGGACTGGCAAAAAAAAAAAGGAAAAAAAAAGAAAAATCATATTAAGTGAAGTAAGCCAGAATCAAAGGAACATAGGCTCATTGGTTTCCCTCATTTATCAAAATCAGTAAAAGCCTTGGGCTCCTAGCAGAGATTTACAATACAGCAAAACCTAGATATATAAGGCCATATAGTATGACACTAAATAAAAGACCTCCAGCATATAGAAACAAAAGCCATATAATCAGTGATTGTTGTCTTTAATGTACTATGTTATCTCTCATCTCTTTTGCTGTCCCTTGGTTATCCCATATTGTTATAGTATTTTGCCTTGTTATCTGGTGTATTGTATATATATTTATCTGGCTATTTGAAATAGGATAGGGAAGGGGGGAAAACAAGATGGGGGAGAGGATGGGGGAGGGAAATGGAGACATGAAAAAGGGTATCAATGTTTGTGAAGTAATGCACCTTCTATCTGGTGAATATAATGTAACCCTACTATTAATTTTAAAAATAAATGAAAAAATTTATAGTAAATTTCTTAATATATGCCAATCCATGCTACAGAAAAAGTAATGTAAGACTTATGTTGACAAAATTATTAATTTGAGGAAAATTAATTTTGTAAAATATATCCAATTCAAGACTAAATGTTATGCCTCAGTACTATTGTTATTATTACTACTGTTATTTTAGGAGATTTCCTTATATTTTTATCCATATAATACTAGTTTTTTGAAAACATTTTTAATACATTTCATATAGCTCATTACAAGGGCAATATATATTACTTTATAAGAAATATGATAAATCTTCTAAAATGTCCTATGAAATGATTATCATTTTCTTCCTTATGAAGAGAAGAGCACATTCTTGTCAATAACTATAGATCATTGTTACATAAAAATGTTATTCCTTGCTAGGCAGTGGTGGCTCTTGCCTGTTATCTTAGCTACTCTGGAGCCTCTGAGGAATGAGGTTCAAAACAAGCCAAGAAAGAAAAGTTTGTAAGATTCTTATCTCTGATGAACCATCAAAAATCCAGAAGAGGGGTTGTGGTTCAAATGGTAGAATTCAAGCCTTAAGCAACAAAGCTCAGAGATAGGAGGACCAGACCCTGAATTCAAACACCAGGACTGACACCAAAAAATGAAAGTTATTCCTCAGATAATAGTAAAAATGTTAACTTTAGAAACAGCAAATGTTGATTGTATTATGCAAACTGGTGTCATATGACTGAATTTAAAATATAGTGTTATTTACTGAAATTAGAAACATTGAATATACTGAAGGATGAAATACATGAAAGCAATTAATACACCGTATAAAGAGCTCAGTATTACAGAAATTCTCTAGCATTACACAACTCCCTGAGTTCATTCTTCAATGAAGAAAGGAAAAAGAAAACAAAGAATGAAAGAAAGGAAAAAAGAAGAAAGAAAGATAGGGAAGGAAATAGTAAGTGACACATTGTAGGCTTATTCAATTAAATTTAATTTCCTTCATTGTAAAATATCTTCACCTTTACTTATTAAATTTCGCTAACATATTTCTAATTTACTATTAATTCCAATAGAATATATATGTATTGTGGGTGAGGGGGTCATGGGGCTTGAACTCTGCCTGGGTGATGTCCCTGAGCTTTTCAGCTCAAGGCTAACACCGTAACCCTGGGCTTGGGCATTAAACCTGAGCCCTTCAGCTCAAGGCTACCACCCTACTCTTGAGCCAAGCTTAACTTCCTGTTTTCTAGAGATTAACTGTAAATAAGATTTTCAGGTCTTTTTGTGCCCAGGGTGGCTTTGAACCTTGAATCTCAGATCTCAGCCTCCTGAGTAGCTAGGAGTACAGGTGTGAGTTATCATATCTGGGTTAATACTCACATTTTTTTTATTTACTGGAATATCTGAAAATGTTGATTAATCATGTTTAAAAGCATCAAAATAGACTGAGCATTGCTATGGGTATATGCTATGCATTGTTTTTCCTTGACTGACCATGTCATGAAGTAGGCTCAAAAATCTTCTAGTTAAAAGTCAGAACAAAGTGAGATTTTTCTTCAAATATACTTTTCACTTAGTAAGTGGCACAAGAAAGTTGAATGTGTGGTAACCATTAATGTCTAATCACTTAAAATCATAATTTCCTTGTATACATACATGAAGGAAGGAAGTAAAATCAATATGGTTAGCTTTTTGCCAATGGCAAAGATCTAATACTTATTAGACAATATTATTGTTCTCAAAATGTACAATAAATTTCAAATATAAGCAGAGAATTCTTTTTTCATATATTTTTATTGTAATTAATAGAAGGGTTACATTATATTCACCAGATAGAAGGTGTATTACTTCACAAACATTGATTCTCTTTCTCATGTTTTTGTCCCTGTTTCCCTTCCCCAACCCCTCCCAATCATCTTTTCTCCCCTTCCCTCTCTGATTTCAAATAATCAAAAAAATATACACACAATATATCAGATAACAAGGTGAAATAATGTAACAATATGAGATCACCAAGGGACAGCAAAAGAGTTGAAAGATAACAGTACATTAAGGACAACAATCACTTATTATATAGCTTTTGTTTCTATACCCTGGAGGTCCTTTCATTTATCGTCATTCTATATGGTCTTATGTATCTAGATTTTGTTCTATTGTAAATCCCTTCTAGGAGAGCCCAACGTTTCTTCTGATTATGACAAATGAGGGAAACCATTGAGCCTGTGTTCCTTTGAGTCTGGCTTACTTCACTTAATATGATTTTTTCTAAGCCTTTCCATTGCCTCACAAATAGGGCAATGTTGTCCTTTCTGACAGGAGCATAGAATTCCATTCTGTATAATACCACATCGTGTTGATTCACTCATCAACTGAGGGTATCTGGGTTGGTTCCGTATCTTTGCTATTGTAAATTGTTAAGCAGAGGGATTCTTGAAGATGGAATGATGTCATTTCATATGGTCATTTGTCGTTTGTCCATTTAAATAGCTAGTTTCTATTGACAAGTCATTTGGAAGGTATAATTACATTCAAAACAGGTCTTTCTCCTTCCCCGCATTCCCCCACCCCCCAGATAAACTTTCACGGGAAAACTGCTTAAAATGGATATCCATTTTGTAAGTATACAAAAAATGAAAATACTCAATTTTACTCATTTCCTTCTGGTATGTTTAAAAGAAACCAATATGATCATAATAACTATAGACTCATTTATATGTAGACTCATTTAACTATAATAATTTACATAGTCTAATTGAAATGAGAAATACTTCAGGTTTCTAATATTTGTGACCTTTTATGGGTAGAATTTTGTTTTCATGTTTAGGAAGAAATTTATCTAACATATCACAGAAATAAGTTAATAGATAAGTGAAAGCAAGGTTTTACATAACACTTTTATTAACACTTTAAAAAAATGAGAACTGATCTCTGAGATGAACAGTGCTTATCCAGTCATAAAGCAATTATCTCAATTTGCATAAGACTTTATTCACCTGAAATGGTCACATTCCTACTACAATTTAGATTTTATATTAAAAAAATTAGTTTACATGTATGTATACCCACTTTAGGGTATTAAATTCTTCAATGTATGGATGTGAACAAACAGGATATATTAACAACAAGTAGAAATAAAAACATGATCTCGTTTTATTAGCTAATAAACTGCAAAATGGACAATTTGTATTATTGTGGCTCAACAATTTTTCCATGTCTTATCTTCTAATATTGTACACTCTTGGACATGTAAAAATTCTTACAAAAGCTGGGCGCCCCTGGCTCATCCTTGCAATCCTAGCTACTCACAAGGCTGAGATCTGAGGATCACTGTTCAAAACCAGCGTGGGGATGGAAATTTCCAAGAGACTCTTATCCCCGATTAACCACCAGAAAACCAGAAGTGGTGCTGTAGTTCAAGTCATAGAATGGTAGCCTTGAGCTGAAGAGCTCAGGGAAAGCGCCCAGGCCCAGAGTTTAAGGCCCATGATTAACAAAAAACAAAATTCTAATAGCACTGAATGATGAATACACATTGAATTGTGCTGTCCTGGGTTAGTGCTCACAACAGCTATGCCAGTATCTCATAAATCAAAATACTACTTGTTGTTCTTCTTTATGTATTTTTCTTCTTATTTATTTATTTTTCTTCTTATTTATTTATTTATTTTGCCAGTCCTGGATTTAAGCTCAGGGACTGAGACTTTCTCAAGGCTAAAGTTCTACCACTGGAGCAACACCACTTCCGGCTTTTTTCTATATGTGTGGTGCTGAGTAATGGAACCCAGGTCTTCGTGCATGCTAGGCAAAAACTCTAGCACTAGGCAAAACTCCTGATCCTACTTCTTATTCTTAATGAGAGCAAGCTACACTTCTCAAGGAAATGTGTAACCATGGAAGTAATTCAAAGCTTTGACTGAATAGATGACTTCTCATTTCATACATACTATGCATGTGGTTGCTTGTTCTGGGACATAAACTACCTACTAAATTTCTCATGCCCATTCTCCCTGGCTAGAGAGAAACTTTAATTTTCACTGACAAACCTGGATGTAACTTTAATCTTAATATATTTCATAAATCTTAGTCTTTTTTTGTTATTTTCTGTATTTATTATCTGGTACCAAGGCATAAACGCAAAGCTTTGCACTGTCCTTGCTTTCTTGCTCACAGTCGGTGTCCTATCAATTGAGCCATGCCTTCAGACTCACTTTTTGCTGGTTAATTAGAGATAGTATCTTGTGAACTTTTCTGCCCAGGCTGGCATGCAGTTGTGATCATTCTGATCTCAGCTTCTCAATTACTGAGTTCTACATTCATGATCTACCTAATTAATTCTCCTTTAATGAAATGCAGTAACCTTAGGTTTTAAGGTATGTTCATAATGTGAAAATGTTCAATCTAACATGTCTATAGGAGGTAAAATAAAATTCTGCCAAAGTCGTCAAATATGTATTGAGTTTTCAAGCTTTATATTACAAGCTGAAGTTAAATTTTACGTAAATATGTAAAATCTTTATACTTTAGTCTGCAATTAGGACAAATTATTATGGAAACAATACTCAACCTTTAATAATTTAGTCATGACTCTTTCACCCCTAGAGAAAGAAAATTTTAAGGCTTAACTAGTGTTAGTGAATATGAAGATGAATACTCTCAGTGTCTTCTTTAGATATAAAACAAGAGCAGTAAGCTACAATGCCATCCACTAAACTTGTCTGACATACTTTGCCTAAATTGTGGGATTTCACACCATGGATGTCAGATAGCATCTGTATAGTTCTATAAAATTCCTTCAGAACCCTATAGGAACCCACAAATTTCCACAAATGGCACGGCAGGGATATAACACATTTTAGCTGAAGGTACTGTACCTCTGGTAGGATCTTTTTATTAAGAGGAACTAGAATGAGTTATAAGTGCCACATATGGGGACTGGAATAATGTAAAAAGAACAGCAGCTACTGATCCACACTTGTATCACTTTAAAAAAGATGAGATGATAAAGAGATGGCATCATCGTCAGTTCTGTACAATCACTTTGGAAAGCCATCTCAAAGCTAACTAGCAAAGTTAATGAAAAAGTTTAGAGATTAAATAAAAATGGAATTAAATCAAAGAAAATTATAAGAGGCAGAAAGGTTAGGGGGAAAAAATTAAAGGTGACTGGGAAAAGAAGTGTTAATAAGGAAAATCTGTGACCACACAAGAGAGGTCAAAAACAGCTTTTATGTTTAGAATTTCATAATGTAACAAAATGACACAAAACATCAGCTTAATAGGAATGAAAACAATGACAGTGAGTGTGGCACACTGCTAGGATTATCAGTCACTTCCAACTACTTTTCTCTGAAATACACAGCCACTCTGATTTCAAATGCTTCCATCCACAAAAAGAAGATCTAGATTGATAGGAAATTTATATATAAAATATCACCAGGAAGGTATGGGATCTGAAAATTCTGTATGTGCCTAGAAACAGCAATTGAAACTTTGAGGTAACCAGTGAAAATATAGTGAAGAAAGAAAATATTATGAGTATTTTCATTATGGTTTATGACAATTTATGATTTAGATTTTCAATAATGTCTTTCAAAATGGGGTCTGGAAGTCCCTTTTAACTGCCTGTTGGGGCAAAAATTATTATTGACCACAGGCACTGAAGTAGAATAGTGCAATTATTTCTATAAATTGAGGCCCTCAAAGGAGCAAAAGGGTATGGCCAAAATGCCTGGGACTGTGGCATATAGAAAGTTTGTGTCATGGAGAATATGACATACATTTGAGAAGCTGATCAAAAAGATAAATGTGACATCTCCTAAATCCTCAAACAATACTAAAGAACTGCTTTTTTTTATGATCTTTTATTTCCTCACCCTAAAATTTTGGCTCCTAAGAATCCAATAATCATTTTTAGTCTTATTTCCAGTATACCAATATTCTCTTCAGATTATCATTATTTCTCACATTCCAAACATTTGATGTAATAAGTGAGAAAAATAATAATCACTTGCAAACATTATAGAATATTTAGCAAGTTGAACTTTGAAGTGACATAGAGGCTAAGGGGGTTCAGAAATGACACATAAGAAATGATCTAAAAACTGAACAGTGGGAGAATGCGGTAATCAGAAAGAATGACATGACAAGGAGAGCTTTGTGCAGGAAGCACTTAATACATAATCAGCTTGGGGAAAAACATTCGGTTTGACCTCTAGAAACATATTTTAGAAATATAAAAATAGGAACCTCACTTAACATTTTACTAGAGAAACAAAAAGGTAAATCTGAGCCAACCAAGTGATAATAAAGAGAAACAATTGCTTAATTACAACGAGGAAAGAATGTAGTTGAGCTAAACATGATGGATACATCATTTGATTCCTCTTTTTGCTCCAGATTGGCAAGGAGGCAGGAAGGATTCCATTCTACCAGTATGAGATCTGGCACGTCTATCCCACATGTTTTCTTTATAAACATTTTAGTCTAACACAGGGAAGAAGATAGAAAGTTTAAATAATTTCTGCTTAAAGACAGCATCAATTCTAATTGGTTAAGTAGTTTTAAAAGATGTAAATGTCTATATAAAATTTGAAATTAAACTTATTTTTATACATTTTTCATAGAACTTTGAAAGGTCCAGCAATAAAGTAATATTGACACAGATGTAAAAAAGAAACACTATTATTAGTATCCATCATGACATGAAGCCCAGAATGTTCAAGTATCCTATACACACAATAGGTCGTTTAATCAATGCTTTGGAAAAGGTAAAAAGTAGAACATTTAAAGTATCAAGTACTTACTTTGACTCAAAAGGCACTTGAAAGGGTCAACATGAGTTTAAAAAGTATTTACACAATGCTACTTTGCTTCTGTCTTTCCTACTCCTCCCTAAAATTATCTTGAATATACATCTGAAATTTATACTTCAAGATTTCAATAAATTTTTTTTGCCAGTCCTGTGCTTGAGCTCAGGGCCTGAGCACTGTCCTTGGACTTTTTCAAGGCTAGAGCTCTACCACTTGAGCCTCAGCACCACTTCCGACTTTTTTCTATGTATGTGGTACCGAGGAATCAAACCCGGGTCTTCATGCATGCTAGGCAAGCACTTTAACCACTAGGCCAAACTCCCGACCCCTTCAATAAATTTTTTAAAGTCATTTTTAGTAAGTTAAACTTTAACAAAAGCTAGGAAGTGAAGTGAAAGGGCCTGCCAATTTCTAGTCACATAAATTTGAGTGTGTGTGTGTGTGTGTGTGTGTGTGTGTGTGTGTGTGTGTGTGTGTCTGTGTCTGTGTAAATTATTTTTTTAAAACTTCTGGGCTGGGAATATAGCATTGTGATAGAATGGTTACCTTCAGTACCACATAAACACAAAAAGCCAGAAGGGTGCTGTGGCACAAGTATTAACCTTGAGCAAAAAAATCTCAGGGAAGGAAAGGAGAACAAAAAATGATGAGAGGATTGACAAAGGATGAACGAGTGTAACAGCAATTCTCTTAAGACAACATGTTGGAAATGAACCTGACAACTTTGGGGAGGGAGGTTTCAGGGGAGAAGAAAATTGGAAGAAAAATGTGGGAGGGGTTAAGAGAATGTTTGAGAAGAAATGTACTTACTACCTTACATATGTAACTATAACCACTCTGTACATCACCCTGACAGTAACAAAAACAAAACAAAAGAAACAAACTGAGGGACAATGAGTTCAAGCCCCAGGACTGGGCGGGGGCAGTTAGAGAGAAAATGAAGAAAAAAGAAAAGACAAAAAATCCCAAACCTTTATGAAGTATACTCTGCCTTTATGAGAGTGAACATAGCCAGATGCCAGTGGCTCACACCTGTAATCCTAGCTATTCAGGATGCTGAGATCTGAGGATTATGGTTCAAAGAGATCCTGGGCAAGAAAGTTTGTGAGACTCTTATCTCCAACTAATCACCATAAAATAAAAGTGGCTATGTGTTTTGGAGTAGTAGAGAGCTAGCCTTGATCAAACAGAACTCAGTGACAGTGCCTAGATCCCAAGGTTAAGCCCTACAAAAAAATTATGATGCCCCCCCCCAATATTATGACTAGCTATTTGTCTTAATATCTCTAGTTAAAAGAGAATTTCCATGATTGTTATGTTCCTGGCATGAATTTCCTTTGCAAGGATCTTAGGAGGTAGAATTATTATTACTCATTTTCAGTGAGAAGACCAGGGACAGAAGTAGAGTGCTGAGTCTAGGATTGGAATGCCTAACATCCCACAACAAAGCCCAGCTATTGACACATAAATGTGTCAGTATAACTAACAAAATAGAAAACATACCATGAAACCAATCTGTGACATAAAAATGTACTATAATTTATTTAATATATCATTATTTCAATAGTTATACAAAGAAGTTGCCATTCAACAAAGCAGTTTATAAATACCATACATCTTGATCAGTGTCATCCCTTTCAACATTCTCACTTATCTCCAACCCACTTCTCACCATACTTTTCTTAACTTTGCAGGATATTCATGAATTTTTGACTGAATTCTCTACCCTACTTCTCTTCATTTGTCTATTTAAATGTCACCTTTTTCACTCCTATTTAATGCTTTGAACTATATGCAGGTATATGCATGTATATTTTAACAAATGACCCAATTAAGTAGATGCTTTTCTTTTGGCTCATAGTATGTACAAAATAGCTTGAGTATTAAAGTTTTTCTTAAAAGATGAAGACATCAAATACTGAGATGCATTTCACCAATATTTTGTTCCTACTACACAATAAAGTTTATATAGTGACAGCAAAAAAAGATTTAAAGAGTGAAGATTCACTCAATAATTTGCAAGATAATGAAAAGTTTGGTTTTACTTTATATCACTTAGGAAAAGACAAGATTGGATATCCCTCTAATTTTTATCTTTTCTGAATTCCATTTGTTACAAGCCAAGGAATGGTGGCTTTTTCTTATATATGGAAAATAAAAATATTTTCATGTGCACTTTATGTAAGCATAAAGTTTGTGATATGTTAACAACAAATATGATAATTTTATAAATCCACAGCAATGGTACATCAGGCATTAAATATGTAACTTTTATAGAGTACTTTGCACATACTGCTATTTCTCTGAGATATTTTTATTAATTTTTTTTATTTCAGTATATAGAGGGGTTACAGTTATATTTGCCAGAGAGAAGGTGCATTACTTCTCACACATTGATATCCCTTCTTATGTTTTTGTCCCCATTTCCGTCCCCCAACTGCCCCCCTCATTTTTCAAAATATCCCCTCAAAAATATCTCTGAGATATTTTGTAATTAAACTTTACTTAAATTAATAATAAAAGCAGAAAGAGCAATTGCCAAGTGAAAAACACTGCTAAACTAACTGTGCCATCATTCAGCCCAATTATCATTTCAAATTCTGAAATGTAGAATTTAATAAACTGCTTTATTAAATCATTAATATTTTATTTTAATATGCTTAGCACTAGATAATTTTGTTTAAAAATACTTCTTTACATTCTCTATTTTCTCTATATGTTTTGTAACCACTTCTATGTCTTGTCTAGGAAGAAAGGGAGATGTTTCAAGAGCCAACCCACTTTTATTATGAATGTCTTTCATTTCTTTGAAATAGGTCTTTTTCTTTTTCAAGGTGGAAAACAGATTCTAACTCTTGTTTGCTCTTTAAAGCTTTATTATTTTAGCATATTCCAACTGGGAGTGAGCATTAGCATACACAAGTGGACAGCTGAAAGTAAAGGCCTCAAGCTACCCTGGCCTGCCTGGTAGAATAGGTGGGAAATCAAAACTTTTGTCTGATTGCTCATTTTCCTTGTCTTGGAGTGCTTCTATTCTCAAGAGCATATATTCATGTTCTTTCTACTTCCAGTTTTATTACTTCTTTTGTATTATTTAATACATATAAAGACACTTCCAGAAGACAAATTTTTTTCCATTTTGGAGAAGTAATGGTTTGCAACCTGAAGAAACACATTTAAGTTTTGCACTATGTATTTTGCAAAGGTGAGAAAGTACAAGGGCCATAAAGCAATTAGGCATATGATCTTAGAGACAATAACACATCAAAGATTGTAAAATGTTTAAAAAGTCAACAAAAGTTGTACAGTGTAAAGGTTAAATGAAAATTGGCACATGTAAGTGTTACATTTCTCTTTTAGCTGTTTGGCCATATATTAAATGCAAAATATAAAGAAAGTATAAAAATGGGGGAAAGAACTAATCTCACTTCATAACTGGAACTTAGAACTATATGATGTTAATTCTACAAAGAGTGAATCTAAGTTACAACTCATCTGAATGAATGAATGGTTCATATACTTCATTATTCAGATTCCAATTATTTCCTAAGGAAGTATAAGTTCTACTAGGGTTGACACTGTTTTTGTAAACAAGAGGCTGATATGCTTAATACTATTGAATATGACTAGGCATTTAATAAAGTGTCATACACATTTCTGAAACCCACAATACATCAATTTTTAATACTTCTTCTCTCTCAGCTCCATTAAAAGGATGGTAGGGGAAAGATTTTCAAGTAATTAATGATATAGTTAGCTGCTAAATATTAATAGGAATCGTAGTCTTGCATAAAATATAACATATAAACCTTTCCAATACAGACGCACCAGTAATTAAAGTTGAATATGTAATTACACTGATTTATAAGACAGGCAAAAAGTTACACATTACTGGCTTCTATGTAAACTGTGGGTAACAGCTAAACTTTGCATTTTACGGTTTATAAAAAATGGGCAATGTCTTCACTACAGTTCATAAATGGTTTAGAGACCTGAATGGTAGTAAAAATTACAACTTATTCCATTATGAATATTCTTATTGAACCACACAAACCAAATGGGTGATATTGACCTATGAAATGCAGAATTGCCTTAGACTCTGCCTTATGCCCCAGAGAATTTCAGTAGTAGTAAGAATTTGTACAGTACTTTTAGAACAATACATATAAGGCATTTGAGAGAATCTACAAGATGTAATCAAAGTGATTTTGATACACTGTTTCATATTCATATTGTGTATACAATTCTACTTAACTGTACTTGAATTTTTATTGTTGTTTTTACTTACATGCCATTAAACACTTCAGGAGAATGTTAAATTTTTGAAGACTATGGATAAATATCTATTTCCCCTCTAGGGAGTCTGGTAACCCCACTTACATGTGTGGCTGAGGCGAACAGCCTGGACTGCTGTTCCCATTGCTGTCGATGTGGTCCAGGGAACCATTGAGGTCTTCATGGACAGCCTGCAGGAGGCCGCTGGATGCGTTATTGATTAGTCCAGGGTTGCTTAGCAAAGG
>NC_143513.1:58093097-58128097 GCF_031878675.1 Megascapheus bottae | reverse complement strand
ATAAAAGCTCACCGTTAATTTTAACTAATGATTCACACAATATGTAATTGATTTTTCCCCCTCCTATTTCTTCTAGTATTGGCAAAGTGAGTGGGTGAGACTGCTACTGACTTTGAAAGCACAAAGCATGACAGTGGAATTGAATTATGGGGAAAAGGCCATTTCTGATGCGCAGGACAAATGAAGCCTCCCTTTGGTTGTCCCCAGAACCTCAGGAGCTGTGTAACCCAGCTGGCCTGCAGATTTCTTCCAACAGCCAGGACCTCTTTTAAGCTGGTGATTCCAGCATGTTCATACAGGGACTCTTGCCCCTCTGCCATAAGCTTTCCTCTTTTCCTCTAATACTTCCTCATGTACAACAGGATCAACACTTGGCATCTGTGATGAGCTAACAAAGGAAACTGCTCACCCCTCACAAGCACCCAAATTGGGGGAGGGAAAAAAAAAAGAGGACTCCAGGCCCATAATGGTTACAATGTGTGACTGTGATTGTCCAGATGCCCCGACATGGGGGTGGGGTGGGAGTGGGGGATGGGAGACTCAGGAAAGGAAAAAGAACGGAGGGAAAGTTGAATGTTTGTTGCTAAGGTTGTTGTTTGTTGCTGAGGTAGTTCTAGATGAACGTTTCTTTTTTTTTTGCCAGTCCTGGGCTTGGGCTCAGGGCCTGAGCACTGTCCCTGGATTTTCTCAAGGCCAGGGCTCTACCACTTGAGCCACAGCACCATTTCTGGCCTTTTGCTATGTATGTGGTACCGAGGAATCGAACCCAGGTCTTCGTGCATGCTAGGCAAGCACTCTACCACTAGGCCAAACTCCCGGCCCTGAAGATGAACATTTCTTAAGCCAAGTAGTAAACACAGACTTGAGGAGCAAGGGGATTGAATCTGGATAAAGATCCATTCATGTAAAACCCCAACTTGTCTTGCATAAAGCCACAGCCCTTCCTCTGTCCCCATCAACCTCTGACTCCACTCCTGTGCTATTTCTCACGAATGTTGGATTGATTCTCTTTTTCCCTGAGCTATCAAAGGATCTCTCTCACTGAACGGAGGTGATAATATGGGCTATCCTTGACAACACAATCTCTCAATGTCTCTAATGGGGAGAGCTTTCTTTCCTGAACAACCATTCAGAACAATTCATCACGATGTGCTTAGGGAATCGCCAAATCCCTCCATCCCCCCACCACATTCACCAGGAATAAAACAATTATCACTCCATAAATCATGAGTTGAGTTTCCACGTGCTCTGGATCCGCTCATGTGCAGTTGCTTCAGCTCCACTTTTCCTCTCCCCAAGTAAAAGAGCTCTGCTGAGCAGTCATAGCCTACCTGATGACATGGGAATGTTGTATTTGTCTGAATGTCGTCTTCGTATGGCTCCCACATTGGGCACACTGGCGGGGGTGATTACTGAGGGTCCCTGGGTAATCGGGGTGACTGGGGCCGTTGGTGTGGTAGGGGTTTGAGGTAAGCTTTGTGGGGATGTCTCCAACATGTTCTTCGACATGGTGACACTAGACACCAGATTTAGCTGCAAAGACCCAAGAGGAGGGCAGGAAAAAGGTAGAGACAAAAAGAAAAAAAAAAGACTTAAAAAGGTTTGACAAATGAGAGTGGATTCACTTCTACAGCTGTGTTGCCACTAATAAGCTGCAAAAGGAAGCAGCCAATCTCAACTAATTACAGGATGAAATTGTATCATAAGAACTCTAATTAGGGGATGCTGTTAGAGGTTATCTAATAATCTACTGCAATGTTACTTAGGACTAACTCCTTCTTGTCCTACCAGACTTCAGCGAGAGTCTATTTTCTTAAAAGCCAATTGCTTATTATTGACTGCCCCTGTTGTTAAACAGGTCTAGCCCCAAGTGGAGCAACAACAACAAGAATAATGAGGAATTCAGGGTATGTGTGTGTGTCTATGTGTTGTTTAAACCAATACGACTTATAGTAAGTTGCTATTCTGTTGCTGCCAGCATTTTTTTCCCATAGTCCCAAATCTCAGCTGAGAGGCTCCAGCCAGCTGGAAAATTTTACACTGACCTTTAGTCTCCTTGCTAATTTGGTGGAATGGTAATGACATTACTACATATTCAAACAAAATTGTCTTAATTGCAAATTAGCCGGAGGAGGCTAAAAATTTTCAAATTAAATCTGATTGGAGATGGAGAGAGGGAAATGGAATTTCCTCACTAACAATCATTTGTGGCATGTGTTAACAAATATAATGAAATGTCAAGTTTGCCAATTCCTCTGGAAGTATCATTTTCAATTTATGATTACAGTGTCACTTAATGCTGATGTACCCTGGAAAGTGGGTGTCAGGGTAGAGAAAAGAAAAAAAAAGGTGAGAATGTATGCAGGCTGTTTAACAGTATGCCCTTCCATACTCCTTTCAGAAAGGCCCTGCTCTTCATTATCAAAAAACTCATTCCACCTCTGTCATATTTACCACACATCTTTTGTCATAAATAGTACCCAATTAGCAAAATCTTTATGCAGGGCAGCACAGGAGATATCTCCCATATATGTGTATATTGAAATGGTTCTTATAAGACATAAACAGTCCTGTTCATTTCATATAGTCATCTGTACATGTAAGCAAGAAAATGTATTTTAATCTTTCTGCTGCTTCATAAAGTAACTGCTGAGTGGCTAAATGAGAGAATATTCAGCTTTTGTGTATAATTTAGTAACACCTGCCTTTTTAAATCCCAAATACACTTCTTAAGATAAACCTTTTTTTAATGGGGAGAAAATGATGTGTACAGCATTGATTGATCTTTCTTTGTGGATTTGTTTTACACATTTAGTCAGTAGAGAGATTTGTTAGGGAAACAAAAATTAACATATGCCAGCTAATTGTTCTTCTTTCTTGGGCAGCAGCCAGAAGAAGCACATTAGCAGTCTAATAATAACGACTGGCACCCTGAAGGCATCCCCAAGTGCATCTGTTCCCAATAAACCACAAACTGTTATTCTGTTCCTACCCTAAGCCAGCAGACTGGGTTGGGAATTCTTTGTTACGTACATAAATAAAAGCTGAGATAATGCTACTAAATGCTGTATTTAATGCATTTACAAAGTCACTGGAGTAAGCTTCCTTAGGATGTGACAGTTGCTTAGGATTTGTTTAGTTGGAGAAATGCAGAAAGATGCACACCAATCTGGGAGAGATGTTTCTGAGGATGTTACAATGTAACACCAGAACCAACATATACATACTTAAGAACACTATATTTAGGCCTCTCATCAGGACTCCGTATCTGTATGTTAGAAATATGAAAAAAATAACTTTCACATACATGAAAACAACAAAGAAATCAAAACTAAAACCTCAGCAGGATTGTTATACCTCCAGCTTTTGAATTCACCTTTATTCACTGTAAGGAAGCATAAAATGAGATATGCAAAAGCAAAAAAAAAGAGTAAAATTTCAAATCAATGAAATATCTAGTTTGATGAATACTCAGTGGAACTCTACATTTTATGAACACATTGAAAGTTATCAAACCAAGGGATGTACATCTTTTCTATATGAACAACTCGTGTTTACGATGTTATGGTAACTTAGTCTGCATCCTGCCATAATAAGCATACCATGTTTGTAGGCGTGCAATCACCAACTGATAAAATAGAATTTATTATTAACTAAAGGGAAGCATGTAAAAGCCAGGATGAGCACTTAGCTACCTCTGCTCATCTGAATATAGTCAAGGTTGGGTGAAACTCATTATTCAGGACTCGCAGCCTTGATAACTTTGATTTTCATCCATCCATAGCATGGCCAAAAGGTACCATTTAATGAAGTACCATTCAGAGAGTAAATGGGGTCATATAATAGACAGTGCGGTTGCACCTTGTGTTCATGTACTGATAGCTGTTAAGGGTGCAGTGATGAACCAACAGAGCTCATTTCTCCTTGGTAATAAATTCATGCTATTAATATTTATCAAATGTGTGGGCCGTCTCAACTGAGCCACTGCACATGAGACCATAAATCTCTACTATCATATCAATTTTGAAGCTTCTTTTGTACAGTGTATAAATTTTAGGGTCTTTTTGAGGGGTATGAGTATTGACCACTCTTCTTTCAAACCAATTTAAGGCCAGTACTGCATTTCCTCACTTCAGATATCACTATTTCCAAAGGGAACTTTAAACTGTGGTTTCATTTTAAATCGCTCATCTAAGATTCTGTATTAATTGCCCACCATCAAACGCAATTAGCAATTCTTTCATGTGTGGTTTATGTAATGTAATACTTCAATTACATTATTCATTCAGGTTCTGTTTTGGATTATAGGCTGAAAATTCTTTATTAGTGTAGATGTAACCATGCTGCTGGAGTTTTAAAAAATTTACTGATTGAATAATTAATTGGAAAAGAATAAGCTGCAGATTCCTGATGGATTTATGAGACAATTATTCTGTCTTGTGATTATCTACATTATACTATAGAAGCAAAAAATAATAATTCTCATGAAAACGAAAGACAGACATGCCAGTTCAAAAAGATGCTCAGAAGTTTATTTTTAAAATTATAAACACAGACTTCCTAGAGTTAAAATGTCATGTGTCAAGCTCAAAAAGATGTCTTTCTTTCTACTAAAAATATGTTTACAATACACTACACTTAAATATAGTACAAAGGAAAAACTCTAATATCTTTACAGAAATACTCTTAGAAGGTTTTAAATAAATAGTGTCTCTATGCAAAAAAGGCAAATTCTGAATGATATTAATCAGCTAGCATTATCAAGATACCAGGAGAAAAACCAGACAATATGATTTGCCTTCTTTACATTCTCACTACAAAACCAAATGTTCTGTGAAAAGAAATGGAGAGAGAAGCTAGGCTGACAATCAGTAATCATTAGGCTATACGAGACCTTATTAAAAAGTATCCCACAAACTTTCATTAAACTAGAGTTACCCAACTTGATTACTCTAAGTTTCTGTGCAAACATTAGCTCGGTGAGATAACACAGTACATTCTTTTTTTCCACAGCCTGTATATCTGACTACATTATGAGGTTGAGCTTAAGTCTCATATATGTTTCAGAGAAACTGCAGTTTTTATTTTTTGTGATCACTCATCTCCCCTTGGTAAAAAGCTCTCTAAATTAGCATTATGTTGTAATATATAGTAAAACCTATCAATATGTGAAAATACATCTTAACTGACATAACAACCAAAGAAATGGGACAAAATTGGCTATAAAAATACTCTGCTACTTTTGACAAAGTAGTTGATAAAAAAAATCTATTTATCTGTATCGTATGATTGATCTCAGTCTTCTGTCAGATACCACATACCTTTCTATTTGTGATTGGTACTGTTACTGCCTTTCAGGTGGCTCAAAGTGGGTTTCCTTTTAATATCTGTAAACCTATCACAGAAAGATATTCTCCCTGGCTTCAGCCTCAAGGCGGTGATTTGTGCACTGATAGGTGTACTTTGTTTAGTGTCACCCATGGTATAGATTGGATAGATTTTGTAAAAGATAGCATTACTTTAAAAGAAACATACAATTTGACAAGCGATTGCATTTTACTTTCATTTTATTGCCATATTTTTCATCACACTCATTGTTTTCTAACTGTCACTAAATTGTTCATTTTCTTAGTCTGTTACATTGGTAGAGCTATTTACTGTTTATAAAGCAATATGCACTTACAGGTTTGGGAGATGGTTTGGGCTCTGAGGGTCGCATGTGCAAGTGGGTCATCATTGCTTGAAGACGTTCACGTTCTTTAGAAAGCTGTTAAGAAAGAGTGAGATCAGAAGCATTTTAGAAATGACTGATACAGCTATTTTATCACAGCGATACATCTTATCATCGAGCTTGTCTCAGAGTAATGATTCCTGCATATAAAAAGTCTGTGTCGGTAGGAACTTTAGCTGGGAGGAAATGTAACTTTAGCTATGGAGTGGGGGTGAAAAACTTTTATAGCTTTCCTTATGTTAAAAGGTCAGAGAAAACAAATAACACTTCATCTTTTTGTCAATAAGAGAATTGAGGTCACAGTTGCCTCGACAGTAACAAGTTACCGAAACCATAAATTAGAAGGCCCATGGTGTCTCTTTAAAGTCCTGTGGACACTGTTAGCAATGGACTAGTGCCAGCAGCGGTGAAGGGGTGAAGGGTTCTCAAAGCGAAGTGCCTGCCAGGATTGTCTACACACTTCATGCATTCCCACTGAGGTCCAGATAGTGCCCCCTGCAATCTGCCATCATCAATCTAATTCAATAGAGTGACAGAGACCAGGCAGTGTGAAACGCTGAACTCTGCCACCGACTCGGCATCTACACTTGTACTAGCTCTCATTACAACTGACGGACCTTACTTTTCCATCAGTCACATGAAGAAAAAAAAAAAAAAGAAAGAAAAAGAAAAAAAGAATCTGAGAGGCATAATTGGTCATATTGAATACTGTCTCATCAGCTGAATATTTATGTTTTAATTTGCCTTTTAGAAATAGTAAACAAGTTTACCAAAATGCTTTTCACACCACGGCAAGGGATGATGACTTTTTGTGTTTTCCTGTGTACTTGATCCCTTTACAACTCAGCACAGTGTTAGTGCTTCTCTGATATATAGCAACAGAAGGAGGAAATTGAGGCAGTGGAAGATAAAAGTGTGAAAAAAATCCCATGTTTAATTAAACAAAGTAAGTATGAGCTTGGGAAATACAATCAATCTCTCAGATGAAATTTTAGAAGAAAGATTTAAAGAATTTGTAAAACATAACAAGTATAAGACTTAGGTGATTTTTGTCTTTTCTGATCAGTTTTATGAATTCTGTTACTTTTAGGACTAATTTTATCTCAATTCTAATGACTTCTTTAAAAAATAACTTTAAAAAGCAGCCTTTCTTCCCTGTGAAACATGTTACTATCCATTACTGTAAAGGCAAGCACCGAGAAAACTTGCAAGTTATAAACTAGTATCAGCAATGATGTTATTTTTTAGGGTGACATAGACATGCCATTACTGAGACTAGTCTTAAATAACTGTTGGGTGTATGGGTGGGAAGAATCAGGGTTAAATTATATACAAACCATCTTCCATACAATTTTATCTTATTGGGTTTTGGTGGAACTTATACTAGAAGCAATGGAAGATTTCATAGTTTAGCTGTAGAATGTAGATGACATGGTTTAAGTGCAATAGCACATCTCATTATATAAACCTTCCCCCAAGTTATCAATCATTGCCATTGTTAAAACAACTAACACTCCATGTATCTCAATCAGACATTGTGTTTTCAAGATAACACAATGTGGCCGGAAAGCAAGAGTATCCAATTTCTGTATACCAGACTCTGACAAAGGTGTTCACTGAGCGAGTACTTGACAAACCTGTATTTCTAACTGCTGCACCACCTGCATTTGCACTCGACACTGGGCAGTGCTCCGATCATCCAATGCATGTTCATTGTTAAGGTGCCTACACAAACACAAGACACAAAGCAAGATATTAAATGACTAATGCCTGTCTTATGGCATGTGGTCCATTTAAACAGAACTCCATTGAGCTCACAGATCTCCTCTACAGTGAAAAAAAATGAAACAGCTTAAAGCCATAGAGAAGAAAAGTTATGCATGCTTGAGTGTTGGTGAAAATTATTCATGTAATATAAAGGGCTGAAAATGTCATTGGTCATTTTTTCTAAGTATATCATATTTCCCCAAATAATAAGAATTACAAAATGTATTTCACACTTTACTACAATGTTTTAAAAAGGATATTATCTCGCAGCCAAAAGTGATTCTGAAGAGAACAAAAGTAATTATTCCATTTTTCTTTTTAAAAACAATTTGTTGTTCCTATGTTTTTCCTTTTTAGGGAGCAATATTGTATTTCATTAGGAAGAGGTGTGAATTATGTAGAGCTAGAAAATTATCTACTAATGAAACATAAATTCCCAAGATAAAGGATAGTTTTGTGTTACTAATAAAATGTATTGAATATGCAAATAAACAGAATCATAAGCTTGATGATTCATCCCTAGAGTGGAGCTATCAATCCTAACTTACATAAAGTAGTGAACGATGGATCATTCTAACATTTCGACTCTAAACCTTATCGTATGTTAGTTTATCATTATGGTTAGACAATATCTGAAGAAGTTGACAATGAATGGTCTAACAACTTGATATAGCAGTATTTCTATTGTACTCAAAAATATCGAAATAACATGTACATTGTAGTTTATAGTATATAACTTATTTGATGGCATTTGGAATTAAAAACACCAATCTTCACTGGGCACCATTGGCTCACACCTGTAAATCTTGCTATTCAGAATGTTGAGAGCTGAAGGTTATGGCACAAAGCCAGCCCAGACAGGAAACCACCAGAAAATCAGAAGTGGTGCCATTGTTAAATGGCAATTCCTTTGTACAGTCATTTAAAGATTCTAAAAAAAAAATATATTCTCATTGGTGGCCAGGAGTTTGGCCTAGTAGTAGAGTGCTTGCCTAGCATGCATGAAGACCCAGGTTCGATTCCTCCATACCACATACATAGAAAAAGCCGGAAGTTGTGCTGTGGCTCAAGTGGTAGAGCTCTAGCCTTGAGAAAGCCCAAGGACAGTGCTCAGGCCCATATATATATGTGCACATTCTCATTGATTCCTAAAAAGTGTAAAGGTATGTTGAACAAAATTCTCACAAAATAAAGAGCACACATGGCTTACTAGTGTATTCATTTAAAATTAGAATCTAAAATGTTTATTGTAGTCGTAAGTAGGTTGAATTCAACAAACATGTTGTGGGTCCATTCAAATTCTTTACCTATGTGCTTTAAAATCAATAACCCAGCAGAATAAACTTATGGACAGACATACTGCTTAATACATATGAAAAAGAATTAAAATGGCATTGCCAAGAAAGTAACAGCTTATAAATTATTCAGCTTGTAAGTAGATTTAGCTAGGTTCACATATAAGCCATTGTTCCTTTGTGCTCCATACTTGGGTAAATTAGACTAGTTTGAATGCATCCTCACTGATTATGACAACAAACCTCCATTTATCTCTTTACAATTGAGTGTTGGTTGATAAGAAACTCTGGTCTGTCATAGCCAGGTAGAAGAGGCCAAGATGGAGGTGTGTGGATAGAATGTAGAACAGGCACTTCCATCCACCTGTCTGTCTCAATTCCTCTCTGGCCACTGCTACATTGGAAGCAATTGTGATGTAGGCTAGATTTCATTTTACTCTCTCTGGAAAGAAGGTGTAGAACATCAGAGTTTGTCTGTGGTATAAGGCTAGTAACTAATTCTTAACTAGCCAAATGGAAGAGTTGTCTTTCAGACCCCTCCCCTAATTTCAATGTGGTCTAGCTTCCCTACACAGGAACTGGTTGTACAATTAAGTGCCACTGTTACTGTATTTGTTTAGAGAGATTTTTCATCATGACATCATCCCACAATGCATTTAAAGACTCATATTTTAAAAAACTGGTTCAGCTTTGCCCAAATTTTAGATCTGAATAGTGAAAAAAAAAAGGTAAGTAGAAGATAAAGCCTCACAAGAAAAGAGGGCATTCACTATAACATGTTTATTTCTACATGAAATCATTTTTTAAAAGGTTTCTTTTTTAAAAAAATTACTTGTTTACTCCTTAGTGGTAATCATTATCTTATATTTAAAGGACTAAAAAAGTGCAAAATGTTTGCATTATATACTTGGGTCTTCGAGACCTATTCAATTTATCTCTGCAGCTTTTATTAGAATAGAGACTGTAGACTACAATAATAGTCAATGAGGTTTTGTCTTGATTGAATTTTTCAGTGGAACACAAAAGAACCTTGCCATTAAAATAGTCCTTTATTCTCCTGTATGAAGGCGAAAGGTTTTTAAAGTGTTGTGATGTTCAGTAATGAGCCTCTATCTAAATTATCATTGGTGACAAACTCACAAAGCACTTTTCGAGGACACATAGTTATGAAATGCCAGAGCTGCCACTTTCTTTCCTGTAATTATAGGCTAGCTTGCAGCCCTTCAATGATCATTTATAGAACAGCCTCCAGTGGATTACTGAGAACTTGAAAAACACATACATACCTCTGCCACATCTCCCTTCTCCTTTCCTCGCTATTGTTTACCAGTGATATGTAAAATAATAGTGCCTATTCATCCCCCTACTTAATTATGCCAATCAAAGTACAGAAATAGTGTCGGATATAAATACAATGCAATAAGACTAAATAAATATGCTAAGTATTAACATTAAATGATGAATTTATGTATTTATGACTGTTTTGTGCCCAAATTATTCTCTTTTATGTTTTTCTAACTATCTCAGGTACTGCATATTGCTGTTCGAAAATTCTCTATGATTTATAAATCAAGAACAAGATAATACTGAAAAAATGAGAGGATTGGTGGATTTTCTCAGTCAGTGCCTAATTGCTATTTCAAAATGCATATGCAAAGGGACATTTCATTAATCATTTAATCATGTCCCTTGCAGGAAGTTGGAACTAATGTTGCAAATATCCTTTTCATATGAATGCTCCATAAGGCTACCTTATATATTTGATATTTTGTCTATGTCACAAATTACGGCTGCTTCAAAAGGACCAAGTGTGGTTGTTATCCATGAAGATGCTCTCCTTACAAAACCTTTATTAAGTTTCTTCTTTTACTTATTGCTAGTTCTATTTCACAGCTTCATACTAACCAACAATAATACTCTTTCTGATAGCAAAGGTCTGTAAATTACCCATGCAATCACTAACACCATTTCACAGGCCTGTTCTACTTCTACTGGTCTGCTAACAAGGCGATTACACACAAATTACTGAATGCCTATGAAATATTTAAATGCATTCTACTCTACTATGCATTAATAAGAGCAAAGCAAGCTCTGGAATTCTGGTTAGCTCCAGTCCCTAATGTCCCCTAATGAGCCTCTTACCGAGACTGCAGTTCAAACAGAGAGGTGAAGACAAATGCAAAGGGGGCCTTCAGAAAGGCAGCACTGAACAAACATCGTGTGAGCTAGTTCTAATTTATGGGTCACTTTATAGGTATATTGATTTTTGTTTTCAAAATGGAATAAATGATGTGGTCGACTGATGTTCTTTCAAAACTGCATTGAATCTGCGTGCTAGGCAGGTAGTGTGAACTGGTGAAAACATAAATAGGCAGTCAAAGTCTTTCTAAAAACAATTAAGCATGCATTTTAGGAAGACAAAAAGTAGGAAAGTATCTTTCCAATTTATTTAATGCACAATTCTCTTTAATGAGGCTTTTATGGTTATGAATGCGTGCAATAACTTCAATTATATATACTGCAGATTAGCAATTCAATTTTAACCTCTAGATTTTTCAAATTCACTTAAAGTTATAGCATTTTTATAAGCTAAAAAGGGATCAGATTTAGATCCAAGTATGTCAGGGGCTGTTTTAACAAAATGTTTCACTTGCATATCACTGGTGTTTGATTTATTTTGCATCAAGCTCTTTATGTTTAAACACTGACAGGAGTTTAAATACAAAATGTTAGCTGTCACTATTCATTTAGCTGATTATGTGAGATGCCTTAGTTTTGAGAGATGGGGATACTGTCACCAAAAGAAACAACATTCTGACAAGTTCAAAGAATGCCTTCTTGAGGTCATAATTTTGTAGCCATGCTTCCGAGTGAAAGACAAAGAAATAGACAATACACAGTAAGGAAGGACATTGTATTTTACAATCAGCTGAAAGATAAAAAGAAACTGATTTCCACTAAATAAGCCATGGTTTCCACTGTCTCCTTATAATTCACTATATGCTGACAAGTCTTAAAATTTTAATTTTTAACCAACTTGACTCATTTATCCTTATAAACTAATTCATCTGCAAGTTTGTATCGATACCTTTATGGACACCAACCATTCTGCCTCTTTTAACAGAGAGTATTTTCATCTTGCATCTCAGATCAGGTTTTGTTTGCTGGCATCTGTGCATGCAGGTTCAAGGACACTTGTCTGCTAACTGGAAACCTATAGTCTGAACCTCTCCCCTAACATTCTGAAAGTCAGTCCGTCTAGCTTCAAGCTGAGTGAGGACCACTGGAATGCTAATTAATTTTGCCGTCAAACTACACTAAAGTTTTGTCAGATGTTATTGCACTTTGACATTTATAAGACAGTAATGAAAAAGTAGTCTTAAATGCTTTCAGTGATCTGTGAGACTCTCAAAAGTGGTTAGCGCCTGTGAGCACCAATTTGATGGTAAAATTCAAAATTTTTATACATGTTAAGCCTAGACTGCCTTTTACATCTCATGTTGTTATATTTTTATGTTATTGCTATACATAACACTTTTTATCTTACTTTTCATTTAACAGAAAAGTTCGCTAGCAAAGAGTATAGAAATAAATAAGAACATGTGGCAGATATAGTTACATAATAGAATGAATAAAATTGATACTAGAAATTTTTTTATTTCTAGTATTTTTAGAACTGGAAAGTCTATTATTTTTCTTAAAAACTTTTAATTAAATTGTATATAAAATTTTGTGAGAGAAGATAAACAGGAAAATTGAGATCTTTCCAACTTCTTGCTTTGCTTATCTTTAGTTCTCTCCTTCCTTACACAAAAGAAGCTTCCTCTGTGAATAGGTGGTGACATCTTCATTACTTTCTTTAAGAATAAAGTTATTGCATTTCTAAACTATATCGTCTTATTAATTTTCAAATTTTCTTGTACATCTTTAAGAAAAGGAGTGTACCAGTATAGGAAAAGGCATCTAATTAATATTTCATTTTATTACAGTACACTGACATTTGCTCTATCAGTAGAATTTATTACAGATCTTTGAATAAGTCTAACGCATATACATCATAACAAAAATAGACTAAAAGAAAGACCTTAAAAATCGACTGTCATTAGTTCTGTCATCCCTATGAAGCTAATGGGTTGGAAAAAATGGTCACTCTCTGAAACCAAAGTTGATATTTAATTGAAAGGAAATGCTTTTTTAATTGTAGTTTCTTCAGTTAGGGAAAAAAATAAAGTAAAAATACGTTGGCAGGAATATGAGGAAAGGACCACGGGGGCACTAGGGAAGTTTATACTCATCTGATTGTTAGTAGTAAAAAAAATGTGTAAGATGAATAAAAAAGCCTCTTTACAGTGTCAAAGGATTCATTATTATTTTTTTAGGGTTTCCTTCTGTATCATAGGCTTGTTTGGGATCAGCTTCAGGCTGGCTTTTCACTCATTACCTTCTAGATGTGGGCCCAGTATATCTGGCTGAAGTTGAAGTTTTATAAAAAAAATGAAGTGCAAAAGAGATGTATTTTAAGCAATTTGGGGCAAAATAAAATGTACAACTATTAAGTCTTGTTACTTATGAAATAGTATAGTTCTAATTTAAATCATATTAAACAAAGTAATATATTGATGAAGTCTGACCTATTCAAATAAGAAAATATGAAACTATTGCTCAAATAATTTATGTTATATTATCTGTTTTTTTTAGAGAAATGAACCCTTCAGCAGATATTCTATATATGTATACATATATTAAGCTCTCTGCTTGGACAGTATAATCATTTTCATATCTCTTCTCCACCTGCAAAATGGCAGCTCACTATTCCTTTGGTCTAACAGAGATGTGAATGTTCCATTTAAAAAGATCTCTGGTGCTACATGAAGCAATTTTTCTTTTAATTGGTCAGGAACAATGAAAGGTTAAAAAAATCTTTGTGGAAGTCTCTCTGTCAGTTATAAAGTTCTTATAATGCCAAGTACTTGTGCCTTGTTTATGGTGCTTTTACTGCTCTACTCTGTAGTCAGTCTACCATTTGTAAACACATCTTTTTGATGTTTCTGCCAACATCCTGGCAACAAAGCAGTGCAATTTCAAATGAGCTAATTAACTTAATTGTTGATGAAGCATGAAACAGTTCATCCACCCTGTGAGCTGCTCCGTGACAACATAAGAGTCTCAGCCTGCTAAGTTACTCATCTCCATAAGCCCTGTCTGGAGAAGCTCTTTACTTAGATCTCTCCTATGCCAGAATGGGCAGGGGGGAGGGGAGGTGGAAATGATTCATGAGACCTGAATATTTTCACTTGAAGAACCTCCCCCCTAAAAATAAGCTTTTAAAAATCAAATGTTGGGAATAAAAGTTAAGACTACCCAAGGCTCTGATTTTAATTAGATGAGCAATATATAATCAATTAAGCAAACATTCAGCCATGTATGCTACTTATGAATGACCAAAAAGTAAAACAATGATTTCTTTTAAGTTTTCCATACCATTAACTTCTACTTTTCATCCTTGCCATTAAATGTCATTATTTAAACTAGGGAATAAAAAAATCTTCAACTCAAAAATAAACTGCAAAATAAGCCTATCTGCTGAAACACATGAGGAGATTTTTAATGTATTCTCATGTATGACCTGGAATTTTCATTATAAGTTCAAACTTATGGGTATCCTACCTTATAAAAACATGTCTGCCTGTGATTAATATTGGTACCGTATTCTACTGCTATTGTTCATTTTTTCAAAAGCTTTATTGATGAATCATAAAAGATGGTCACAAAAGATGACCATGATGCGTCAACTTTCTGAATCTCACATGGATAATCCACTTGTTGGAATTCAGCTAAAGACTTTGTATATTTGTGGATAGATCTTTTCATAGACCCTTGATCTTTATTTATGATGTATCTAAAATTCCCATACAGTGAACCTCCCCCTCAAAAACTGAAGTTAAAACCTACTTTAAAAACTGTCCAAAATCTTCACAAATGCTTTCACAGCCAGGCCACTTGCAAACACCATGGCCATAGAGAGTGTGAGAGGCCCCAGTCTCCTCATGTGACGAGCTGCAAAAGAACAGGACGTCAGATTCATCTCAAAAAGCCATAATCGTTGCAGGCTGCTAGCGCCTGTCAGGTTACGATCAGTGACAAACAGGTCAAAACAGGTCAATTCAGCTCAGAGCAGTCAGAAAAATTTAATCGTTCTATTGAATAGTTCAACTGCCATGGCTAGATGATGTTCCAATTAGAGAAGAAAGAGAGCCAAAGATGACTGTTAATAAAGGAAGAAAAACTAAGAGGACTGTATAATATCATATGCTAATTCTGCCATATAACCTTCATGTAACATTTTGCATCTAAATAAAAAAATGCATTCCTATATGTTCAAGTATAAATATGGCATTCTTATAAGAGCAATAGCATACACTATCAATTTTTAAAATAATTTTAGAGGTATAAATGTGTAGGGAATTGAAATTACTACAGATATTTAATATTTATGTGTGGCCTACATATATTTTAGTAGCCATACTTGGTTCAGTATCCCACTTTGGATCAGTATTCATTAACTATACCCTTATGTAATTATTGTAGGCTTTTGACAAGTGACTATTATTCTGTGTAAAGAATCCTAAAGAAAATAACTTCTGAACTATATTATTTTCAAGATAATCTCAAAACAATAGCATACAGTGTGCATAACTGGATCATTTTATAAAAAAGCTAATGTGAACTTTTCCACCTGCTCAACTGGAGGCTATAAACTCTATTTTTTAACTACACAATCATTAAATGCTTGTTTCTTTGAAAAATTATTTATTTTAAAGATATAAATAATATATATCTCACTAAGGTAGATATATTTATATTTAAACAAATAACAATGAACATATACACTTACTTATAAGTCATGGATCTCTAACTGAACCTATGCTATTGTATTACACATTTTTCCAATTAATTTTTATCTTTTCAAGAAGACTTTGCTCTGAGAAATATTTTAGTTTATTGCTTCATGTCAATTACTTGAGAAGACTTGATCAGCTGTGTTAAATCTAAATAAATATAATTTTATAAACAAAGGTACCTGAATTTTCTTTTACAAACACATTTATTTTTGTTGTTGTTGGTCGTGGAACTTGAACTCAGTCCTGGGTGATGTCCCTGAGCTATTCAGCTCAAGGCTACCATCTTACCCCTTGAGCCACATTTTTTTGATGATTACTTGGAGATAAGAGTCTCAGGGACTTTACTCTCCAAGCTGGCTTTGAACCATGATCCTCAGATCTCAGCCTCCTGAGTATCTAGGATTATAGGCATGAGCCACTGTGCCCGGCTTACAAAAAGATTTTTACACAACAAAAATAAAGCAGGATATTGAATATTTACCTATCAATCTATTGTTTTGAGAATCAAATTATTTCTGTATTGATTATTAATCAAAGCCATATAGACAATGACCTCTATGTAAGAGTATGTTTAATATACTGAGGAGGATATAAGTGCATGAATCTTAACAGAAAAAAAGAAACTTGGTTTTAGCATGAAAAATGTAAAAAAAAAGTGCTCATATGAATCATGTTAATCATGGTACCTTAATCACAAATATACACAAAGCATTTCATATACCCTTGGAAAAAATATCTTTCTTCAGGAAAATTCACCAACCACATCTTTTACATCACTGACACTGGAATTGCTCTTTCTTTTAATAATAAAGAGAACATAGAAAATAATCTAACAATTTTTACCTAGTTTGTTCCCTGCATTTTGTTCTCATTAAATATAAATTTTTACTTTTAATTCGATCAATGATGACAGATACTGAATGTAGCTGTGTAGACTTACCTGTCTCGTCTTGCATTGAGTACTGAGGACTGTCCATTTACCATGGAATGATGAGTGATGGGTGGTGATGCTTTGGAAGTGGTGGAGGAGGTAGTAGAGGAGGAATTGTTGGTGGTGAGGTCCAGCCCTCCGTGTTTAATGCCATTGTCTTCCATACTGTGAACTCCAGTCACTTCTTTCCATAACTGCTGGATCTCAGCAGGGCTTAAGCCAGCTATAAAAGGAAAGAAAGCCCGACTAATATGACAAAAAGTTGATATTAAAAGTGTGGCTTATTAGTGAATTAATGCCAACAACAAAAGTGATGAATTGCTTTTATGTCACCAGAACTATAACTTTTGTCCTAAACAAGTAGTTATTTACTAAAGATTGGCATTTTGAAAGTGTTACTGAAATTAATAGTGTTGGAGAAAATATATGGGTTAATAGAAAAAAGAAAAGAATCCAGCAAGACTAAGCCTGGAAGTATATACTTGTAACCTCAACTACCCATAAAGCAGAGATAGGAATGATCAACAGTTTAAAACTGGCAAAATGTTAGTTAGACTTCATCTCAACAAACAAGCCAGGCATGGTGATTCACAATCCAGGTCACATGGAGAAATAGGTTTTAACCAAGGTCTAGAGCTGGACTTTTTAAAAGTACAAGCCTTTGTGGGAAAATATTTCATGTAGTTAAGTGCCTGCCCTCAATTTGCAGTACTGTTGAGAGAGAGAGAGAGAGAGAGAGAGAGAGAGAGAGAGAGAGAGAGAGAGAGAGAGAGAGAGAGAGAGAGAGAGACAGAGAGAGAGAGACAGAGAGAGAGAGAGAGACAGAGAGAGAGAGAGAGAGAGATCCTTATAAGTATTATTTGAAAATTAAACAATTGACCCGTTCACATATTCATACTTTAAGAGTAGCTTTTTTCTTTTCTTTTTGGTTGTTACTGTAGTTTGAACTCAGGACATCAATATGTTTGCATAGCTGGTAATCTACCACTTGGGCCACACCTTCAGTCTGGCTTTTTTTATGGTTATTTTGTAGTCCCAGAAACTTTTCTTCCCAGTCTGGTTTTTAAACTTCAGTCCTCTGGATCTCAGCCACCGCAGAAATAGGATTACAGATGTGAGCCACACAACCTCTGGTTAAGGGTGGCTTCCTCTTATGTGGCTAGGATTGTAGGCATGAGCCATCAATGCCTAGCTAGCTCTTACTTGCTGCTCATATATCAGTAATGAATGGAAAGTCAATTAGATTTTAGAAATAATGCATATCATAAAAAAGATAAAGCAAACATAAGTAAAAAGAAAAAACATAACCATAACTATATAGACATAAAAACCTACGTCTCTATAGACATGTTTTATTTCATAAATCAATATGTTTCTATGACATACAAACCCTTAGCCTAATTTTGATTAAGTTCTAAAAACTAAGTCCCAGTGATTGTATATAGAGATTCCCTTCTTGAACACTTGTTTGTTAAACTTGTCATTTGAAATATGATGTAAAAATCAATGTTAATAAATTCTTTAATCAAAAAAGAGAAAAAAAGATAAAGAAAAATAAGTAAAAAGAAAAAATATCAGAAAAAAGTTATCATTCAACTAAAAAAGAATGAGGTCTAACAATTTTCTGTTTTTTTTTTTGTTGTTCTTTTTTTTCTCAATAAGGCCGACTGCATAAGTTTTTCTTCAGGGTACCTTAGAAAAACCAGTATGTTTTCCTCCATGGGTTCTTTAGTAGATGATATTTAAAGCTCTTCTTCAGTTTTGTCTGATAGATAGAAAGCTCACTACTTACTTCAAACAATCCCTTGGTTCAAATCATACAAATTTACATGAGTATACAATCATAAGAATAGTAAAATTAGGTGAGATCTAAACATTTTTGTTGTTGTTGTTGTTATTGTTGTTTTGTCAATTGTGGGGCTTGAAATCTGGGCCTGGGTGCTGTCCCTGAGCTCTTCAGCTCAAGGCTTGTGGTCTACCAGTACAGCCAGAGTGCCACTTGTGGTGTTCTGTTGGTTAACTGGAGATAAGTCTCATGGTTTTTTGTGCTCTGGCTGACTTTGAATCATAATCCTCAGATCTCAGCCTCCTAAGCAGCTAGGATTAGAGGCATGCCGGGTTAAAACTTTTGGTTTTCAACAAAACTTTTGAAATGTGTTACTGAGATTACCAGTTATCACATGTGATTCACAAAATAACATCATTTCTTGAGCTAAATGCTTCACCTTTATTTTTTACCTTGTATTCCTTAAAGCTTACTACAATCTAACAAAATTAATATTTTTATTTTTAACCAACTTAGAGATAAAGAGGAAGAGATCAAAATTCAAAAATGTGTCTGACTGTACAAAGTGGTTAATCGATAAAAATGAGATTGTAATACAGATGGTCTGACTTCAGAGCTTTGTTTTTAAAATATTATATTAAGAAAACATTAAAATGACTGTCTAGGGCCCAGAATGGTGGTACATACCACTAATTTCAGCTAGTTAGGAGACAGGGGTTGTGAGGAACACAGTTCGAGGCCAGAGTGGACTAAAACATTAGCAAGTTACCATCTCAATAAACAAGCATAAACCTGCTGTTGTGGCTTGTTAATTGCAATCATAGCTACTCAGGAGGCATAGATAGGAAGAGCAAAACCCAGCCAACCCTGGATAAAAATGTAAAATTCTAGAAAAAATAACTGAGAAAGAGTTGACAGTATGATTTTAAGTGTCTGCTCAACAAATAAAAAATCTTGAGATTAAAAGGCAATAACACACATACACATCTACACACACACACACACACACACACACACATGCACACAAATGCAATACATATGTTAGGAAAATAAGGCTGAAATTATAATTATTATCATTTATCATTAAGTATTTGCTGTATTCTAGAACCTTATTAAATGCTTTACATTCATAACATCAGTTAATCTCATTGGAGATTTCACATGAACATAAAGAGTCATAGAAATGTTAACAATGCTGCCTCTGAACCACTAAAGTCATAAACAGTACATAGAATTCAAACCCTATAGCCCTTTTCAGCTCTAACCTCTGTACCCTTTATGACTAGGTGTGCCTCTTACACAAAGGCAGAATTGCTATTCAAACCATCCTTATGCCCAACCCAGTGTTCATGACATCATCTCTAGTGATAGTGATCAGGAACATAGGTAGAATGGGTGGGTTGGAATTAGCATGGGACAGAGGCAATGAGGAGGGGAGTGAACATTTTTACACCCAACCCTTAGTTTGTAAAATTAAGGATGAATGTAGTGGTAAACAGCCAATGGCACTGGAAGAATGTTATCTGCCTCCCTCTCAGAGATAGGTGACTCCAAGCTCAATTATAGAAGTGTTTGATCAGTGTTAACCAGTTCTCTTTTCCATTATACCTTCTAACATTTTTTTAAAGCTTTATATTTTTTCTATAAAATATTTATTTATTTAGCCAGTCCTGGGGCTTGAACTCAGAGCTTAGGCATGGTCCTTGAGTTTGCTCATGGCTACCACTTGATCCATAGAACTACTTTGGCTTTTTCTGCATATGTGGTACTGAGGAATCGAATCCGAGGCTTCATGAATGCTAGGCAAGTACTCTACAATTATGCCACACTCTCAGACCCAAAATAAATATTTTTAAGCTGTCTATGGATCAATTTTATTCCTACAGATTCTTTCCAATAAAACTGAATTAATATGAACAGGTATTTCATGAATTACTGTCATACCTTTAGTGGCTACAACAGACTAAGGACTAGTGTGTTCTAAATAAATATTTGTTGACTGATTATGAAAAACATGTTGATTCCCACATGGAAACTTGCAGCTTTTAAAGGTTATCCTATTCATGAACACTGTTACCTACAAGACAAATATCTAAAAATTATAACTGATACTAGTAGATTTTACACAGATTGGTGACATTAACATTTTTAACCTTGTGAATGAAAATACTAGCTCATGATTCATTAGTAACTTACTTATGGGTTCGGCTAATATTTCAATAATTTAAGTATATTTATCTTCTGTAGGATTTCCATATTATTTAAAATTAGCAATATTCATCAGACAATAATAAAATGAAAATTACTTACTACTGTGACCTTGTGACAAAGCCTTGACATCTAACAATTCTTTAACTCTTCTTTATGGATCTAACCCCAGTTATAAATATGTGCTAACAAATATTACCAATTTTGTACAATTCTGAAAGTTTTAAAGTCTTGATAGTTCACAAGAAGTATTTCTTTTTTTTCAGCAAGAGATAAAAAGTTGAATTAACTGGTGTTCTATTAAATGTAATCTTCAAAATACCATTAATCCAAGTAGTGTGTAGGTCTAGAACAGATACGTGTAGCACAACTAGGGCAAAAAAACCTTGAATCTTAATGATTTCAATATGTTCCAAATATGTTTGCCGAATATCTCCAGAAGCTCATTTTATAATTACATGAATTTATATCAGGTTCAAATAGATTTACAGATGAGGACTAACCATTTGATCTGTAGCTCACACTCCTCTTCAAACTACAGGCTTCCTGTTGATATTCTAATGTAACCTTACCAGATTTTTGAAACATATTTTCAAAATGGAGTATCTGTTTCTAGAACTTTTTATCCCCTTCGTCTTCATCTGTTTTATTTATACATGTGCACTGCTCCTTTTGTGCCAGATATAGCTTTACATGCTTCCACATGATAACTAATACATTTCATGCAACCTATTTGTATTATATTTTAATTTTTTATTTTATTATTATCAGTGGTAATGGTTTTGGGGTTTGGGATTATACACAGGTCGTGTAAGCAGAGTGTTTAGTTCAGGCTACTCATCACTTGTTTCAGGACCTCTTCCCTGGATGCCTTGTCTAACAGTTCAACGTGTTCCATTTTTTCTTATGCTGACTTTCATTTTTCTGATCCTTATATTTATTATATGTTCCCCATTTGCCACTCGTTTGTCTACAGGTTACTCACTTATTATCTACATTTAAAAACGCTTTCCTTGTGATGACAGGGATCTTCAAGAGCGCATATAATTCCTGGAAGAATTTCCAATTTGGTCAGAACCCAATTGTCCCAGCAAATGTTCTGTGTGAGTCTAGTTGGTTTGAATATTACAGAGAAAGAACCAAGCTTTATCTTAAGATGATTCACTTTCTCATACTAACTCATTGTAGAAAGATATATACACACATGCACAGAGAAAGACACACACATATAAATATTCTTTCAGTGTCCTTTCCTTTTTATGTCCAGTAATTAATTTTTAAATGTTATAGTATGTATAGGTAATGATGCAAAACAAGCCTACTGTGAAATTTCTAAATAAGTGTTCTTTAATGATACTCTGCCTTTGTTCTATGGCTACTTTTAATGAATATTAATAACAAGACTTTCATAGAAGCATTTACATTACATATATATATATTTAAGAAAACTTTAACAATTTGGACTGGGATATTACCATGTACTTTCCAATTTTAATCTTAGCTTTTATATTTGAAAAAGCAGTGTACCCATGGCCAAAATAATCATATCCCTCAGGAAAGAATACATTGCAAAGGTAAATTTCCACTCCACCCCTAACATCTAGTCTTTAATTCTTCTTTCCTGAAGAGAAATATAGTTTCTGGAATATCTATCAGATTGTGCTTCTTATCTGTTAAACCTAATGAATTGCTGATTTCTATTTTCCAGAGGACTAATATAAGTCACAAATACAATCTATCTTTAACATGTATCTAACCAAAGGTATCCTAACTATACATTTTCTACAAATGTCAGATTATGAGTAGTAAAAATAAGCATATGTTTAAATCCAAGATCAACACCAATATCTCCATCAATAAATACACTTATCTTCTGATATATGTTTCAAAAACTTTCATTTGGAAGGGACACAACAGAGAAAATGAAAAACAAATGTACTCAATACCTGATTTATGTAACTGTAACTTCTCTGTACACCAATTTTCCAACAAAAATTAAAATTGAAAAATAAACGTGCTGTGATTTTTTTTCTACTAAGTATTTTATATGTTGCTCTTTTTCATTCTTTCTTGTTTTTTTTCTTCTCCATTTCTTTATTGGCTGCTAGGGTATAAACTCAGGGCCTGTTTTAGACTGGAGGTGTAGCTATGTGGTACAGCATAAGTATCAGAAAAGAAAAGAAAGAAAAGTTAAAAGTCCATATTAATGTTATTAATTTTGTTTCAGTAGCCAATTCTATTTTATAACAAATAGAATTATAATTGAATCAATGCCTTTTTGTTAATATTTTCAGAAAAGTTTAATATAATTTTAATATTTTCTATGCATTTAATTATTTACAAGTTCATTTTTATACCTAAAATTAACCAAATTCTTAGGCAGCTTCTCAGAGTGTTATTTTACACAATTTAATAAAATTTCAGTCCAGTGCTGATGTATTAGTGTATTTCAAATCCCAAAGGAGATTTTCTTGCCAATTTATCAATCTACAATTTTATAGGATTTGAATCAATTCAGGTGCCAGTAGCTCATGCTTGTAATCCTAGCTACTAAGGAGGCTGAGATCTGAGGATTGAGGTTCAAAGCCAGGCCAGACACAAAAGTCTATGAAACTCTTATCTGCAAATAATCACCAGAAAACTGGAAGTGGCATTGTGTCTCAATATGGTAGAGCTGAAGAGCTGAGACAGGCTCAGAGTTCAAGCTCCACAACTGACAGGAAAAAAAAAGGCATTTGAATCACAAATCTGCATTTGAATCTGATTTTGAATGTTACTAACAGTGCATGTTGCTGGTGTTTTAACACAATTAAATAAAATACTTATCTATGAAAATGCATGACCACTGAACAAGCAAACACCTGAGGTGGTGAAGAAGGCATGAGGTAAGAGCCAAATCGCTTATTTGGGCTAAACATGGAGGTCAAAAACTATCTTCAGCACATTTTTCAGTCAGAAAGATCATTATTATATTTTACTTCAAACATTTTCACTTATGGATAATACAACAGCTCTGATCCTAAGCTCTACGGGGTGCTTTCTCAAAATAGTATTGACAGCCTGGAACTGGTGGCTCATGCTCTAATCCTATCTACTCAAGAGGTTGCAAGCCAGCCTGAACAAGAAAGTCTGAAAGACTCATATCCAATTAACCATCAAAAAGCCAAAAGTGGAGCTATGGCTCAAATGGTAGAGCACCAGCCTTAATTATAAAAGCTAAAGTACAGTGTGCAAATCCTGAGATCAAGCCCCAGAACCAGCACAAAAAGTACAATAGAAAAATAATATTGACTAAAGTCCACAATTCTGTAGTTGGTCTTTCAAATTGGTAATATAAATGTTATATTCTAACTAAACTATAAGTCCTCAAATATTGAAAAAGTTAGGGTGAAATAAAAATTTCCCCCAAGATATTTCAGTCTACATTCATTACTTTTATGTTTCAAGACACCTGGTGACTGTCTGAAACTGTCATCAACACAAATGCTGTAATTTACTACATTTTCCATTTGAACTAAGTCTGTGCATCTACTGAATGCAGTCTGGGATGTGACAGAAAGATTAGCATGATCTGTTTCACAATTTCATAGGTACAATACTCCTGCCTCTAGTAAATCTCACTAACTCAGTATATAGTTTTCTTCCTTTATTAAGAACTTCCAATAACACTCTCTTCCCACTTACAGTTGATACCTACAGCTAGCTTTTCCTTCACACATCTGAATTTATGATACCATTGCTCTCCTCCTTTGAGGCCATTATTAGGGAATGGTCATTTCCTAAATAATTCCCAGACAGATAGTTCCTGGGTAGCACATATAATATGGGCATGCTGAATGGCAGGGTAGATCATGTCCCAGATAGCATGGATCAGAATGGCATAAGCCTTCATTAAGCTAACTCAAATGAAAAGCTATTTAAAATTCTTGAGGGTCTTTTATTTCTATTAAAAATGTTTGGGCTGCTGTTAGCCGCAGGTAACTAAACTTGAGGAAAGCAAAATTTCAGAAGTGGAGACCTGAAGTCACTAACGACTTACTTCTGGCTAGACAGGCAGACAGGCTACAGTATTGTACATTAACTGGCTTTATAATTAATATTTTACTTGAGACTGATTTTTAAATCCATCTGTTTTTTCTTCTTGTGCCATAGTATACATCAACACTTTGTATATTTAAAGATATACTTAATTATCCAGTTTTGATTAAACTTCAACATTACAGGAATATTAATATTGACCTAAATGATTAATACTTGTAATAATCTATGCGGAAAATGATAAAAATACAGTACCTATAACTTGAAAGAAAATTTTCTATAAATTTATTCTATCAAAATTATGTAATTATATTGCTTATATTTAAATAGAATTTTATAAAGTTTAAGATCAGAAGGAAAGGTGAATACAGGTATAATATTTAGACAGAACAGAGGGGTAAGGTTAGAAGAATCAGCCAGTTTTGTACATAGTGAACTGAGAAACTGATAATAAAAGTATTCAAAATATTTTATTCTGAAATAAATTGTAATGAAGACAGAAATGATTCAGAGCTCACATTACCCAACAACTGCTCTTTTATTTTTCTCACTCTGATTTGGACTTCTAGCAGAGTAATGTAACATAACTACAGATATGGAAGATGGTATATGCCCCTTTGCTGTGGCTGATCAATACATCTGACACACATTCTGCTGTATTTGACTGATAGGTACACACAAGATGTGTCGTCTAAACGCTGTAAAACACAATGAGAGCTCTAGTTTGTCTCAACTTCATGGCACCAACAAAACACCATTCAGTGACCCAACTAAGATTGTTTTGTTTTTTGTTTGGCTTGTTTTGGTCTTTGTTTTCTAATAGTGCTGTTTGAATTCAAGGTTTCATTCTTATAAGCCAAATGACTCTATTTTTACCTCACCTTTTTTTTTTTTTTTTTTTTTTTTTTTGCCAGTACTGGGCTTGAGCTCACGGCCTGAGCACTGTCCTTGGGCTTTCTCAAGGCTAGAGCTCTACCACTTGAGCCTCAGCACCACTTCCGGCTTTTTTCTATGTATGTGGTACCGAGGAATCGAACCCGGATCTTCATGCATGCTAGGCAAGCACTTTAACCACTAGGCCAAAATCCCGGTTCCTACCTCACCTTTTAATAGAAACATGTTTGAGTAAGTTCAACTGAGTGACTTCAACTATCTTATCGAAGGTAAACTTTTCTTCTTAATATGGTGACACATACTTGTAACCTCAACCTGCTATGGCAGGAAGATCTTGCATTTGAGGGCAATCTGGAGTACATAATAAGTATAAAATGTACCCCCAAATTAAAAAAATAGTGTAAACTCTATTGTCAAAGTTTGATTTCAGATATTTCTCTTCCTAAATGTTCTCCATATGTGTGCAGTATTTCTTTTGTGCCAATGGAAAGTAAAAACAGAAGAAAAGAAAAAAGAGATGATATGTTCAGAAATTAAAAAAAAATCATAGCTGGGTGCAGTGGCTCACACCTGTAATCCTAGATACTCAGGAAGCTGATATTTGAGGATCTCAGTTCAAAGCCAGCCTGGCCTCTAAAGTCTGTGAGACTCTTATGTTCAATTAACAAATAGAAAACGAAGTGGTACTCGAGGTGGTAGCCTTGAGCTAAAGAGTTCAGGAACAGTGCCCAGGCCCAGAGTTCAAGCCCCACAACCAACAACAACAAAATAAAGTTGTCAGAAATGACTACATAATACATTACATTGCTTATTTTTGAGAGAAATAATTTAATAAATATATTTTAAACAAGTTACATCATGCTAGTATTTACACCTGTTTTAAAATTACCTAAGATAGCTTTACTAAATTAAGATTCTCAGTGATTCATGTCATTCAGATTCAAAATACAAATCTCATTTAAACTTTACTGCAAAAATAACCAATGAGTTTTGGTAATTTCACTAAAGAAAACCATGCTTGTACTGAATCAACAACCAACTAACCCTTTTCTTTTTTTAACCTATTGCTTCATTTGTTCTCAAATTGTATTTATTTTTCTACTGACCATAATTTGTGAACAGAACACTTATTTTCTGCCTTAATTATTTATTGTTATCTAAACTTCATTTTTTGAATATCTGGGAGTGTCTTGGTCAGATTATCTGGAAGATAGGAAGTCACATATAAAGGGGCTGTCTGGGAAAATAAATCCACAAGACAGGGCTGGGTGCTGGCAGCTCATACCTGTAGTTCTAGCTACTCAGGAGGCTCAGATTGGAGGATCACAGTTTAAAACCAGCCCAGGCACAAAAGTCTGTGAGACCTTTATCTCCAATTAAGCACCAGACTACCAGAAGTAGTCTGTGGCTCAAGTGAATAGTACTAGCCTTGAGCTGAAGAGCTCAGGGACATTACTCAAGCACAAAGTTCAAGCTCCACAACAGACCAAAGAAAAAGAAAGAAAGGAAAAGGGGCTGGCAGTTGGGCCTACTGGTAAAGTGCTTGCCTTGCATGCACGAAGGCCTGGGTTCAGTTCCTCGGTACCACATGCAAAGAAAAAAGTGGTGTGAGGCTCAAGTGGTAGAGCTCTAGCCTTGAGAAAGTCCAAGGACAGTGCTCAGGCCCTGAGCTCAAGCCCAGGACTGGCAAACAAATAAAAAGTTAAAGAAAGAAAGATAGAGAGAAAGAAAGAGGCTCTTCACACTGTTCTTAATTTCATGTCCCACAAAAAATGATCACATATATTTTTTAATTTGCTTTGTTGGGGAATCTAACTTTATATGTTTACTTATCCTTGCTTTTCTATACTGTATCAGAAAGTCAGAACTGTATTGAGAAAATACTAGTATAATGTGAAAAAATTTAATGACTTGAATTAAAATTTACTTGAGCTAATAAATTTCATTCCAACAAAATCCAAATGCAGAGCCAGGAGTTTGGCCTAGTGGTAGAGTGCTTGCCTAGCATGCACGAAGACCTGGGTTCCATATCTTGGTACCACATACATAGAAAAAAAGCTGGAAGTGATGTTGGGGCTCAAGTGGTAGAGCTCTACGCTTGAGAAAGTCCAAGGACAGTGCTCAGGCCCTGAGCTCAAGCCCAGGACTGGCAAAAAAAAAAAATACAAATTCGAATATCCTTTAGTGAAGCATAGTGATAGAATTTTTATTTGTATAGAGAATTTAGCAGCTATTTGTTGTTTATCATTATTTATCTATTTTATTTGAATTTCTTTTTTAAAAGTTAAGCATTATGCATGCATCTAATAGCATTGGGGTACACAAAAAACAATATTGTAAGGAACTTTTTTCTGTTTTTTTCTGATACTGTGGCTTGAGCCCAGGACCAAGCTGTTCTCCCTTCACTTTTGCCCTCAGTGATAGTACTTAACCATTTTTTTCCAAGATTCTAATCAGGATCCTCAGATCTCAGCCTCCTCATAGCTAAAACTATGTACTGTACATGAATAGGCAATGCTATTTAAAAAATAAAAGGACATTCTATCCATTTGATATAGGGTGGAACATCATAAAGCATAATGTGGAGTCTACATTGTAGATTCATTTGATATTTTATATATAGAAATTTCAGTGTGATTATTAGGAACTTTTATCAATTGTTTATCAAATATCATTATCAGTTCACCTATATTGAGTGGGGTGCTGCTCACCTGACCATCTTGTATATTCATTCATATTTGTGTTGTCTGGCATCAGCATCCCCACACTAACACATTTACTAATAAATGTACATTTAATATCTGACAGAAATACTGCACACTTGAAGACAGTGTGTGATTACAGTTCTTTATTATGGTCCAGAAAATAGACCATGTTAAGATTCACATTGTAAATCTAACTGTAAGGCCACAGAAAGCAACATTTCTCAGCCTATGCAATACGGCTTAGAAATACAAAAATCAGAAGGAGTTGTGAAGGAAGTTTGATAGCTACCTTGAGGCAGTGATTGGACAGGAAGTGCTGCCTGGCCAGGTGGGATGGAGATGAGTCCCTGCCGCTGTAGGCTCAGCAGGTGTTGCTGCTGCTGCAATTGTTGCATCTGGATGAGCTGCTGCTGGAAGACAAGCTGCTGTGCTGCCAACTGCTGCTGTTGCTGTTGCTGCTGCTGCTAGCATTAAAGAAAGATAAAAAAGAACCCAAGCCAATCAAAGCAGAGATCATGGGCCCACACATACCACTCTCATACAGAGAAATACACATTCTATCCACTCCTCAAGTGTTTCTGGTCCTTCCATAGTCAAAGTTCTGGGGCACAAATGTGAGCAGGTTCTAGTTGCTCAGTTGCCTTTTTTTCCCTCAAACAGTAAAGACTGGCTAGGAACCATGGAATTTGCATGAAGAGTACACAACAATGTCTGGAGCGAGTATATAACAAACACATAAAAAAAACAAGTGGGTAGCAGATATAATAAAAAGTATTTGGACAAAAAAAGAATAACACTTCTAGACATTTCCAGCTTCCATAATAGTCTCTTTGTTTTGTTTGCCATTGAGTAAGTCTGAGCCGCAGAGATTTATGCATGTGGCCTCTGGTGATCTATTAGTAAACTGGGATACAGCCCTCCCAGGACAGCCCTGTTAGCTCTCTCTCTTCCCTCTCCTCTCTTGTTGAAATATATTAAAGGCAAAATTATGTGCACAGCAAAAAAGAAATGCCTTATTATAAAGAAAAGTATAACTTCCAATTTTGTGAGGCATTACAAGATGAACCAGAGTTCTTTGGACTCGGGAGGGTAGAAGATGGCAGTCACACTTCAAAGGAGGACAAGCTGCTGTGGAAGACCTTTTCTTTTTAGTTTGGGGAGAAGAGAAACTTCTGATGCGCTCACTGGAAAACAGACTGCATAATGGAGCAAGTCATGTGGATTGCCCAAAGCCTCCGGAGAAATAAGGGCGCGTTTTCTATTCTGTAGTTGATGGCTGTCTGAAATTCTATTCACAAATCCAAACAGAAACAAAGCCTCAGGAGGTCAGAACTGTTTCCTGTACGTTTGCATAATGGGCGGCTTGAAGACAACAGCTCTGATACCTGCTGATCAATTTAACTACTTCAACATGTTTTGTTTGTGTTATGTTTATATTTGATGCTGTTTGCTGACAAGTGCAAGCTAGGCCTGAGAAGCCAGCTTGTCAGTTTGATTTATGAGCATATCAAACTGTAAGTTTCCACTCCCCAATCCAAAGCTACAGAGCAGTTCATTAATCAGGGGCCTGTGACTTTGAAATCTGTGCTCAACCTGTGTCTCCCTTCGTTTCTCCCTTCCCCCTAATAATGGGATATATTTGCATGCATGTTCTCTCAGCTGTACCACTGAGGACAAAAAAACCGGGGGGGAAGGATACCTCACCAACTTAGCTTCTCAGTGAATACAAGATCATCAGTAATTTGTCCACCACATGGCTCTCTTTGTGGCCTGTGATTCATTAGTGACTATTAGAAGAACAGCACTGGATTGGGACCAAGTCCCATGCTACAAAAAAGGGACACAGGAGAGCTCCCCTGTCACAGTTATTAAGCTCAGAAAAAAAATATATGTATATATATATATATATATATATAAAACACTACAGTTTTGACAAGCAAGATCCTTGTTACAGCCTTGTCTCCTTGAGTCCCTTCCCAGCTCGTATGATTCCACAACAGTGAGATGACTGGATCCTACCTCTTTCGATTGCTTTCCAGGATGTGGAGGTGGTGGAGGTGGTGGCTGCTGCTGCTGCTGCTGCTGCTGTTGTTGCTGCTGCTGTTGCTGCTGCTGCTGCTGCTGTTGCTGCTGCTGCTGTTGCTGCTGCTGCTGCTGCAAAAGCTGAAGATGTAACTGCTCTTGCTGTTTCTTGTAAAACTCTTGTAGTTGTTGCTGAATAAACCATTTTGACTTTAATAAATAAAGGCAAAAGTTTCATGTAGTATAAATCTCCTAAACTCTGCTAGACTGGCACATGGTAGAGAAGCCATAAGATTCACCTCACCAAAAGAGAAAGAGACAGAATTACCTCCTATGCTCTTCCTCTCCCTGCTCCTGCCCCTCCCTCCAAAGCAACTCTGACATTCTCCAATCCAGAATCTAAAACTTCCTTAGCAACTTGAAAGGTGTATGTTGGGAAGTCAAGAGCAGCAGAGTAGATGGGTGAGGGGAGGAGAACAGAGTGGGGAATCTCTAAAACTTGAGGGGAGGCGTTGTATTTGGGAGGTATGGAGAAGAAGGGGAAAGGGGTGACATTGATCATGATGCATTCCACTGATGAACTGATGAATGATATAACCCCTTGGTACAACTACTTAACAATAATAAAAATATAAATTTTATAAAAGGTGTTATAGATAAACTTCAACCTAAAAAGTCAAAGCCAAATAAATGGTTCATTTATTCATTTGAAGTTCTATTGGTATAGAAAAATCACATGCATATGAATAAAAAGATTGCCCCATAAAATCAGATGGTTCGGGATTTATTAGAAAAATCATTCAATCCATCAAACTTTTAACTAGCTTGTATTTCTCATTGGAGAGGATAGCAAAGTACTAAATCATGTAAGAAGTTAGGTTAAGTACAATGTATTTTCAATGACCAGTAAGAATATAATACAAAGCCCAGTTTAGATATATTCAAGGCTCTGCTGAGTTCCTATGAAAACAATCTATTTTAGGAGTGTAGTCTAGTGGTAGAGTGCTTGCCTAACATGCATGAAACCCTGGGTTTGATTCCATGGTATCAAATACACTGAAAAAGCCGGAAGTGGTGCTGTGGCTCAAGTGGTAGAGTGCTAGAAAGCCCAAGGACAGTGCTCAGGCCCTGAATTCAAGCCCCAGGACTGGCAAAAAATAAGAATAAAAGAGAAAAAAGAACTTTTTTTACCTGGTATATTGTATATTTGTTTATTTGAAATAGAGAAGGGAAAGGGGGAAACCAGGATGATGGGGAGGGGGTGGGGAGGGGAAGGGGGACAAAAACATGAGAAGGAGTATCAAGTCTCGAGAAGTGATGAACCCATTACATGATGAATGTACCTGTAACCCCTCCATACATTATCCAAACAATAAAATACAATTAAAAATGAAAAAAAAACACTATAGTTATTATTGGGGGGAAAAAAAGGTAAGTTTCATGGATTTGTAGGTTAGTCTAACTCCAGGTTATGTAAATTTTTCTTTCCTTAATTGATCAAAACATTTTGGAGAAGAAAATGCAGGATGTCACCTTCATGTTAGCAAAGTGGTCATTACCCATTTCCTACTCATATGAAGTCAAGGCAGTGCTAACTTTAAAAGCAAGAATGACTTGTGGCAAGTCCTGTTGCAACTGTTCTTGACAAGTCGCCTCCACATCACATGTACCTGATAATTTGACTATTAACATACGGACTCGTTCTACTTTCAAACGACACTCTCCCTGTTTATTCTGGACTAGATATGTGCCTTGACAGAAGACTGGGAAACTTCTCTTCAGTGGCCTACTTAAAATGTTTACCATCGTGTTCTAACCCGCCAGAAAGGCGGGAGCCTCTCCGTGGAGTCCAGGGGCTGTCAGATCGACCCCGGTGGTGCACACCACGGTTCGCGTGTAAGAGTGGGGGGGGCGGGGCATTAGCACACCAAAGCAGGTAACCCACATTACCTGCTGCAGCATGACTGCCTGCTGCTGCTGGAGGAGGGCTTGGAGCTGCTGAGGAGACAGGACTTGCTGCTGCAGGATCTGCTGCATCTGCTGAGGGGTGATCACCTGGGGGGTCATCATGGCCACGGACACAGGCACCTTTCCCAGGGAGAGCGAGAGAGAGAAGGAGGGAGGGAGGGAGGGAGGGAGGGAGAAAGAGAGAGAGAGAGAGAGAGAGAGAGAGAGAGAGAGAGAGAGAGAGAGAGAGAGAGAGAGAGAGAGAGAGAGAGAGAGGGATTTGGTGAGCGAGAGCACTGCATCTCCTCGCTGGAGTTCTCCAGCGTGCGCCCTGGGATGGCATGTGACTACCTGACCATGACATCCAGGCAGCAGAGTACTGATGGCTTTCCAAAGGCATCAGATTTCATCAGACAGCAAGTTTTATGTACCACGGGTGTTTTAGGCCTGAGGCCTAAAGATGTTTGTGCATTGGCTAATGTAGTTACTGATTAACAATTGCGTGTCAGGGTTCTCAGAATTGCATTACTGATCATCTTATCGCAGTCACTCCATTGGTAAGTGAAAGTCTTCTGCAATGTTTTAAGGTTATGATTCAAAATATATAATGAGAATTAAACAACTGGAAATAATACACATATTTGAATAACTATGTTATCTAAACCCGTTGAACACATATATGTAGAATTTAGTTAAATAACACAATCACCACCTCCAAAAAATGTTTAGCTGGATATAATAGAAAATATATGTGGAAATAAATATTAACACATGAGCACCTGCAATACCATAATTATTATTCTTTCCTTCAGAAAAAAACTTATCTATATTGTTTCTAGTTTCTTCTTGAAATATGATTTGATGTTAAACAACTCATACAACATATATATACATTTATATATATTTTTTAATCACTAAACCAAACGATAAAAGTTGTTTTGAAATTGTCTTTCTCTCTTTTACTTTTGCTTATAGTTTTAGGAATGAAAGAGGCAAAGAGAAAAGAAAGTGGGATAGAAAGAAAAAGGAAAAGGAAAACTCTTGGCAGAACACCCTAGAAAGAGTGAAGAACATGAAGAAATAGAGTATGAGAGGAAAGACACAGGAAAGCTGGAGGAACATTTCCATTCAGTTCAGCAGTACTTGCTGTGTTAGAAAGCACTGTCACACTAACCAGCATGTAATAACAAAACTTAGACACTCGCCAAGTTTGCAACCTTTCAAAAACTAGGAAACACAATTTACTGTTACTATATATAAAAGCAAGTATTTATATATGTAACTACATAACGATATAATAATTAGATATATATATTTGTATATATAATACACACATCTTCAACCAAGTTGATCATTCTCACAACCAAGTTGTGAGAATCTTGTGATATTTCTCACCTAATAACTCCTTGTCATTTTTCAGTGTATATAGTGTTTTTACATAATTATCTCTTTTCATGTAATTATCTTTATGGCTACCAGTAAAAGCACTTTATGTGAAATGATCACAAGTGAATTTCATAGGGATAATGCTATGAATGGAGGCATGCTAGAGTACAGTACAAGAATACATTAAGATTTCAGCATATATAGTATCACTGTGGTTTGGTGATATTATGACTGATTTGGGATTTGGTATACATCAACGTTAACCAAGTTCTCTGACTTCCCATCCTTTAAAATCCATTAGTCTTTTCAGTGTGTACTGTGGGTTACTAAATGGCGTGTGAGTCTCCTTGCAAGTTGTAGATATGACATATATATAAATGTAAATATATACATATTTAGTGTTTACATGTATGATCTGTTTCAAATTCTAAGGGAACTGTTGCCTTCTTTTTTGGAAATTCACAACTAAATAAACTCTACTATGTACTTACATTCAAATTAAACACATAGGTTGGAAAAAAAGTAGGCACACTTCTAGGGAATGTCCAACTACAGGTAAACCAACAGTTGTTTGAATTCACACATGTAAGCTCCACACACACACGCACACAGAAGTACGAAAAATTTAAAAATATAAAAATTATTTCAATCCACAGAAACCAGTTTTCCCTCCAAGAATCATCAGTTACAAGTTCTGTGCAACCAGGTCTGCTACCTTTCTGTAAATTCAGTAATATTGAATATAGAACTCCTTTTCAAATGTCTAATTTTAAGCGACTCGCTCTTCCCTCCCTTCCTACTGCTGCTACTGCCTATTACTTTTCATTGCCACCACAAACTCCTCTGAGAATTTGCTGCAAAAAATGAGGAGGAGTACACAGAAAACTTGAAGTAATATACCATCTATCAATGTTTAAACAAACACGACATTTAAAAATCTATGGTTAATTCTTTCTCTTTTTTTTTGCCAGTCCTGGGGCTTGAACTCAGGGCCTGAGTACTGTCATTGGGCTTTTTCCTCAAAGCTAGCACTCTGCCAGTTGAGCCACAGCATCACTTCTGGCTTCTTTCTATGTATGCGGTTCTGACTTGGGTCTTCCTGCATGCTTCCTGCATGCTAGTCAAGCACTCTACCACTAGATCAAACTCCCAGCCCCTATCTTTCTTTTTTCTTTTTCTTTTAAATATTTTTATTGTAATTAATAAAAGGGTTACATGATATTTGCCAGATAGAAGGTGCATTAATTCACATACATTGATACCCTTTCACATGTCTTGGTCCCCATTACCCTGCCCCCCATCCCCCCATCTTGGCCTAACTTTTTAAAGACACCCAATGCACCAACTTCTGTATTACATTTAAAAAATATTTACTAGCTCTAAATTTC
>NC_143513.1:57923097-57933097 GCF_031878675.1 Megascapheus bottae | reverse complement strand
TAAAATTACCATAAATGGTATATTAATAGCTCTCAAATAATTACACTTCCAAAAATAAATGTCACTATTGTCAATTTCATTATGAAAATAAAACATGTGGGTTATAGAATGTGATTACTAAAAGACTCTGGAATGGCTAGTGATAAAGGAAATGACAGACAGAAAGTACTGATCAGATGTTTTTAAACACCATCACCTGAAACACCTTCAAAGCACTACAACCTCATAAAACATTCAGAAAGATTATCTGACTTAATGAATACTCAAAATGCAAGCTCAAATCTACTCAGTAAAGCAATCAAATTTTTAGCAACTATTTTGACCTTAGTGACACAAACAATTAATTCTGCAAACCTAATATCAAAATAAAATTCTACATCTAATGCAGAATTATTTCTCAACATAGTTAATCTGAAACAACATTTGAAATATGCTACCTCCACATATTATACATTCTAATATTTAGTACTAACTTTAGGAGACTAGAAGAGAATGAAGAACAGTAATTCATTAGGAGAAAGGCTTTTTTTAAACCTATTTTTTTCAGTGAATATAAATGAGCATAACATAGCAGCAAAGATGAAGTTACAATGAAAATACCTGTTATATTACAATTTTTAAATTTTAAACATATTCTAGCATTCAGAAACATTTCACTATTAATGAAATGTGAGTAGGAAAATTAATGGTAACAGTTTGTTAGTCTCATTTACTCCACCAATCCATTAAGGACTTTTTGAACATTTGTTGATCATTATGGATTTGTTGCAGTGTACTTGACAATATTAAACCTTTCTCCAATATACATGGTTTATTTAAGTAAAATTATCCATTTCCTCTATAAATGTAAAAGCAATAAATATTAAGATATATGTTTTATTGTCAAAACAATACTCTGCTAGTACACAGCAAACAAAATTTTAGTTTTTATATTACTCACTGTCTCCCACATTATATTTCTAAATAGGATTTGTTTGGCGAGTAATGATTTGTGATTTAATATTTGTTGTGAAACATTGCATTTAAAGAACAACATACAATGGTAAATCTAAAAAATTATGTTTTTCACTTTCTACAAATTTGTTTTTTATAAGTACTAAAAAAAACTGTTATTTTCAATATTTTCTACATAGTTCTTAGGTCATCTGAAAATATTAAATTTGTTGACTTTAAAAACAATAACCACACTCATTCGATACAAAAGGCATACTAACCCTTAGCTAACTTAAAGGCCCACTCTAAAAGATACACTCACAGAAGGACAAAAACTAGTCAATAATCTCAGGGCTTTATCTATGAAAATGTAGCTAGAATAAGGATGGGAAGGGACATTTTAAAGGGTTTTTGCTTGTTTCCTCCTTAAAATACTACATATCTTTCTGTGGATACTCTCTAAAATATCTTTGTGAAACTGACTTCACCTATTGTGTCAAACCAATTTTCAAAGGTACTCCATCAACATTTACTACATGATTAAAGTTCTGAAATAATACAATGGATTTAACTTTTATATTTAATCATGTTCATAATTTACATGAATGAAATATGTAGAATGAAGTACACATCAAGCTCAGAGAATAAACACATCTTACAGGCTTATTCATAAAATGTCTCATGAGAACTATAACATAAAGCCTGATTTTACTGTTTTATGTTTAATCAGTGATTTGAACAAAAAGAAAGTCTTGATAATTCCCCTCAGAATCTTGCCATTAGTACTCAATTTTGATGTTTATTTTCAATTGTAATTTTCACAGTGCAGTCCACTGGATTCTCAAGCAAAATTCAATCTTGCTATAATAAATGTTTACCACACTTACATAACAGAGTTAGTAAAAAAAATGTTTCAGCACTGGACTGATAGATCTCCTAAAAATACAGTGTTTAAAAATGAATTTAATTTAAGCTAATTCTTGACCCTTTCATGGAATTTAATTCTTATGCCTATTAATACAAAATACTTCCAAACAAAATTAAACTTACCATCTTAATAATTATTGTCTGTGAAAAATGATTCAATTCTAAGATAATGCCTACTCCAAAGTGTTATATCTAGCTACTTTAATAGATTTCTTTCTTGGAACCAATTTCCAAAGGTAGATATTATTTGATTCATGTATCTTTGGAAATGATGCTATTATTTAAAATGATTCTATTAGTTTCTTTAGATATTTGCTCAACTTTCAAGTCCATTTTGACTTTCTATCTTACCTTTAAAATGTGAGTGATATATCATTTAATATGAAGCACTTTAGTAAGAATTTGTTATTTTGATAGATTTAATTTCATTGACTTTTTTATGTTTAGTCTGAATGCTATCCAGAGGTTTAAAAAATAGCCTTTGTTTAAGAACAACGAGAACCCTTTGAAACAGGTATGCTCTTCTGGCCTAATATCTGCTTTGCCTACTCTGTCACTGTCTTTGCAGATTGTAGTCAGTAAAAAGTGCACATCTATTCTTCAATGCAAAAAAAAAACTTTCATTGACAAAAGAATCTGTCTCATAAACAGGAGAGTAGCCTTGTTAGGACTCTGATTCTATTTTTTTCAGTTGTTTATTTTCCTATATTTAGAGAGCACCATTGTATTTTATGGGATACCAGAACACAAAAATTGTTCTTTCCTGTCCCTGAAAGATTCACATTCAAATGATTCTCGCATGAAGTTTTCAAGAAAAGCAACATAAACTGCCAGGCTGTTTACCCATTTCACCATCTCTCCTCAGAGTTCAACTAATTAATAGCTAATATTTGCAGCTCTCACAGGCAAGCATCTGTGTTGTGAAAGTCCTTGTGGTTCCTTTCACCTTAGCTCAGATTTGGACGAAATTCATTGTATAAGCAAGTATCAAGTAATGTGGCCCTCTGGTGGAAAACTAAGTATACGTTTTGCAGCACAATTTTAGACAGTGAACTAAAGCTGTAAAATATTTGTTACAAAGCTTTGAACAGTACCTTTCTCCCCCCAAAAAAAATCATCTTGTGAACCTAATTAATATCCTGACACCTGAAGGGCACTAGGTTCTGGTATGACGTAACTAATAGGAAAATAAATCCTTTCCCTCATTTTCCATTTCAAGTTCCAAAGAATCCCAAATTCTCAGCATCCTTAGGTTTAAAACAACATGCCCAATGTGCTATGAACACATCTCTTCCATTTAAGAAAGCAGGCACATATGTTTTAAGAAGGACTGAGGGAAACAAAACTTACCTGCTGTTGTTGCAGATGCAGCAGCTCTACTGTGCTTACTTCAGAGCTGGTGTCACCACTTGATCTTCCATCTCGGCTGCCAGCATCTAATTGGCTGCTTAGAGTGCTCATTCCATTTTGATTCATTGAACTGTTGCTTATTGTCTCTGTCGCAGATTCCTGCATCATGACTTAATACCTAAAAGTGATTAAGAAGTATCAATTAACACACGTTACACCTTCACACTTCCATTATCAAGATGTCCCTCTCTGCCAATTACAGAGACAGCATCTTTAGAAAGAAAGAGAAAAAGGAGGGGCGGGGGAGCCTTGAATAATTATTTTCTAAGAAATGCAGTCCAAATTCAGCTTGCAATCCAAATTCATGCAGATACTAATCACTGAAATTAGGGTCTCTGTAAGTAATTTTTGTGTGCTTACATTTAATAGCCAAAGTAACACACCAGGCATATAGCATGGCCAATAGCATTTATGAACGGCCACATTTTAAAGTCTACATATAAAACCAGCTTAAACGAAGGCACAATTGCACACTCTGTTCTCTGTTTCCTATTATCTACCTTTGAAAAACATGCATGACTATCCAGCCTTATTTTAAATGTTCACTATCTTGATTCTGTCAGAATTTTACAGCACATCTTATGCAAGGCTGTTGTTTAATGATGCACAGCTAATCATACAAAATTAAAATTTTGTAAGGGTGTTACAAATCATATGGTATCAACCAATGATAAATAGTATAATGGGTTTCTCTCTCTCTTTTTTGTGACTAAATAAAATTTTGCCTTGGAGGCATTTTAAGAACAAGCTCCTGCTGCAAACATGTCAGATATTGCCTATTTTTTTAATCAAACACCTCATATTCATTTATTTTTCTGACATTTAAAACATTTAATACTGTCCTTCCTGGGAAGTAATTAAGCTTATGCATGAGCAGCAATCAAACTGTTCACTTGAAGATGACTTAAAACTCAATTTTAACATAGGCAAATAAATGAAAGATATAAAATTAATTTTCCAGGCATGTATTAGATATGAAAGCTGGAAATAAAATCTATCAAGAATATCACTAATGATTGTGCTAAAAACAGCATAAATTATGCATATTACCTTCTCTACAGTAATAAATGTTTTATCATTTTCACTGCATAAATATACTGTACTTCCAGGATAGCAATGAGACGTCCTGCCAAGATCTGTGGAAATCCTTGCAGTAAATAAGAATCCAATGTACTCTTACAAACCAGAATTTCACAGTATATCTTGAGTGTATAGTTTAGAAAGAGCAGTTTGGGCTCTCAAAGACATCTGAATCTTACACAGTAAGGTAATGGATGCACTTCCCTGCTTCAATTTTGCGGACAGAATTTCAGAAACAGCCTGGTTGTGACTGTGACTTTAATAGGAATGATTGCTACCTTGACAGTGGACTTTACTTCAAGTAAAGAAGACATTAAACTTAATGCTCAAGCTAATTATTCTCTACCTGATTCCATTTTCTTAAACTTAGCCTTATTTGAAGACTTTTTTTCTATATAAAACCCAGAAATGTGTTTATTATAAAGCAAATGAAAGCTTAATATATTCTTCCTGTCATAGAGAAATGACTTTCTGCAGATATCTAGTATTGGGGGAACACACACACACACACACACACACCCCTACACAGAGAAACACAAACACATATCTCATAGATACTTCTTAATACCAAAAATTAGGAACATTAATTGTTTTAGCCTAATTGTTTTCACAGGAATTTTCATCAAAACCTACATTTTTAGATTATTTCTTCAATTCATAAGAGTCAATGAAAAGACATACTGATTTATGACATACTAGCAGCAGTGGCTGAGGTAGAAAAGAAAGTCAGTATAATAGAAATTACACTTACAACTTAAAGCTGCTCCGATAATAAATAATGAAGTAAATTCAACCACAAAAAAACATGCTTATAAAGTGAGTGATTTAACAACTACAGCAAACAAGTTTTAAAGAAAATGAGCTCATGAATAAATAGGGTTTTTGTTAAACATCTTATTGAGCATTAACAAAGAAAAATCATATAAATGAAAACTGATACACAGTGATGGATTTTATAAGGAAAAAACAAACCTAATACTCTTTTCTGAGATTAGACAGCTAATAAGTATTCAAATTAGGCATAAATTTTACATGCACAATGTTTAAAATATTCAGAGAAAGGGCCTGATTGCTTTTACTAGTTGTATGAAAATTATAATTTTGATCTTCTTCAATTGTAGAAACAGATAGACATAACTTCTACATATTGCATTTAAATTTTACTTTACACAAAACATCTGAGATATATGTCTGTACAGATGTTTTTATTTGATTGTTCAAATTTATTTGAAATGTTTATTATATCTGGGTGAAACTTGCAACACAAAGCATAAAAACAATAACTACATTTCAAATATAGAAAATAGATACAGTATTTACCCTATTAGCCTATGTGTTTGTATGTCATGATCAACTGGAATAATTTTAAAATTCTGTATGAATTACTGTGTTATAATCATGGTCCAAAAATAATTAGAAATAATCAACAAGCAGAGAATCATGTGTTTAAATCTTTGTCACAATCATGAAGAAAGATCTGCGTAGTCTTCTAAACTACATGGTTTTTTGTGGTTGCTGTTTTGGTTTGTTTTTTACAATCCCTTGTGGAATATTTGACTTTATAAAGCCTTGGAGTAGAAATTGTGATTTACATTTTAAGTTCAGTTCAAAGAATTAGTAAAGCAAAACTGTAACTGTAAAAATGTCTTTTGCTCTACCAAAAATGTGCCTCTCAATGTAAGTACAAAAAAAAGGAAAATATACTGTGTTGTTAAATGAATATAATATACATTTCCTATAAATCAGGAAGCTTGAATGAAGTGGGTTTACTATAAAAAAGATATTTCTTCAGGGATAATGAAGATGACTTCTAGTATTTACAAAGTTTTTCTAAGTAACACCTGCACAGTTATTTCCCACCAGAGGCAATGTTTCCATCACAATGTTTACCTTTAAAAGTATATTTTAAATAATTATAAATTCAGCATATTCTTTCGAGGTGGATGTGCTTGCGATCTCAAACCTATTGAACTAAATTATTCATTCTTCTCAATCCTATCACAAACATTTTACAAAAATCAGTGAAAATAAATTCCAGATCATTAAAGGGGAAGGTGAGTTTGGAACTTACTATTTCAATGTTTGTCTGAAGTGTAAGTTAAACCCTGAAGACTTTCATCAGTCATAACTATTCAGCCACATCAGAAATTAACTCTTCAGATCTTGTCCTCGAATGCTACAGTTCTACTTCCTTTCTTGCATTAAGTTTTCCTTTCTTTCCTTTTCCTTACTGCTTTTTTAATCCAGTCACTGTACAGATAGATACTTATTCTCTACACCACTTCCCTTTTGAAACATTAAACTGACACTGGAACTGACTGCACAAGATTGCATTTTCTCTTCCTAAACAACTTGAATTGAAAGGTTACTTAGTGTAACAATATTTACTTGCAGAATTGTGTTGTTACCAAGGGCATAATGGATGGTGGCTATGCAGGTTTACGCAAGAATGAGTGAGGCATGAGGCATTAGCCATGTGTTTGACATGTTTCAAATTGCTATAATCCAGCATTAAACACACCCAGCAATTCATGCCATTTCTTGCAGCCATAATCTTGAATAAAGCGTGCACAACCACTTATTATATAAATTAGTATATGACTCCCTGTTATAGTCACAACAGTGCTTTTGTGTTTATTTTGCATCAAGATGTAGTCTTTTATTTGTACAAATAGCAGGATATAAAGACATAGCTCAATTAGACCTCCTTACTTTATGATAGGGTACTACTGAACGCTACACTTGTTGGTTTTATTTTTTTCTTATTAGAGTTATAGGTTCTATTGGTATAAAACTGTACCATGTGAGATAGTCATGCTGGAGTGATAACAGAAACCTGCGTAGGTCCTGTTCTGCATTCAGTACGATGTTTCAAAGTTCAAAATTTGACCTGGGCAAGTACAGTTAATTGTGTTATCCAAATCACCACAAGGGACACTATTGGTCCTTCTGGCTCACTCAACTCATATTTTCCCTCTAGTCACCTCTGTTAGCTTTTCTCTTTCCCTCTCCCTCATCTTCCCTCCTATCCCTATTCCTAGCCTTCCTTTTTTCCTCTCCTTCACTATCTACTCTCTCCTGTAGTTGCATGTATGACCTATCTATGGTAGGTCAGTGGTCAATCAAGTCAGCCATGCACATCAAGGATGTAGGAAAGAAACCATGCCCTTCATGTTCTCACTTAGGACTATCTCTCTACACATATACAGGATTAACCACCTTGGATGCTTAGCACCTTTACATTGAATCTCCTTTCTGTCTGACGATTTACCATTCAATAATCAAATTAAGGAAAAAGTAATTTTAACAATGAAGACTATATAACTACACATATACAAGGTTTATAAGTACTGCTCATCTTTCTGAAGCTTATTTAGAGTGAAATTAAGAGACATGATATATCCATTATCTGATTTATGCCAATCATTTATATATACATATGTGTGTGTATACATATACTTATATACATGTATATCTGAAGAATTTTAAATGTACCAGGTACAGAAAAGCAATGTATCATATTACAAAGTTACCATACATTCTTAAATACAACCTATTTGATCACTTAAATATTCATAAAATCGCTCATTAAGTACTTTTATGTAGGTTCACAGGAAACCTACTTATGCTACAAATCACATAAATTTACCTCAAAATATCAGCTAAATTCTGATTTAAAACACTTGACTGTAATATTAAAACTCATGAAAGAAAGTAGCATTTAAATAATGATAACTTTTGTGCTCTACTGGAATTAATTCATCATGGATGGCATGCATGGTGCATTTGAAATCTAGCCTGCTTTGCTAAAAGTCTTTAATACTAAGATTGCCTAATAAATCAAAGTGCCAAATATGAAGGACATACTTGAATGTGTAAGAACAAAACTGAAAAGAGCACATGGGTATCCTTAATTTTTGAACAGGATGTGCTTTAAAGCATAAATTGGAGATGAATATCTGTTGTAGTTAATGATTATTTTTATTATAAGATGAAGTTGAATAAACAAAAAGCAATATATTTACAAATTATTTTACTACGTTTTACTGGTTTGAACAAAATGAGTACAATTTTGCACACATGCTAAGGTTATATTCTCACAAAAATTCAAATTTTCAACTAAAAATAATAGTAGGAGAAACATGGAAAGTTGTCTAATACTTTATTTTTTCCTAAATAATGATAGCTCTCTTCATTCAGCAAACAATACTGCTTCAATATGACAATGATATGTTAAATATAAAAGTAAAACAAGTAAAAATATTCTATTAAAAACATTCAACTATCAATCAGCAACTTGATGTGTCTCATTTATTAGATTTTACTAGTGTTAAAAAAGCTACCTTTAGAATATAAACAATATATAACTTATGGAAATATTATGAAATATTAAAATTAAAAGTTCCTTCTCATGCTATTTTACTTTTTAAGGGGGTAATAATGAATTTGAGAGAATAGTAGCAATATAGATATGTTTATTGCAACTTCATAATTCTTCCCCTATACTTAATACCTCCTATTTACTCTGTTATGGGAAATATTTGATAGTAAAGATAGTTCTGATGATAACTAAAAATACATTTTGAAATGAAAGTTTGAATCATTCTTTGTATTCTAAAACATTCTTTTAGTATCACACATTCTCATATTTTCTATATTCAACATCTATTTCTCAAACATATAAAAATGGACACCAAGTTTTACTTCTCAAGGTACAGGCTAAATTGGTCTGTCCTTCCCTTAACATCTATACATTTCAATGCTACTTTAATGCATTCAATTATTTAAAATATTTTAAGCCATTGCTTGGCAGCACTTAAATTTACATTTTAAAATAGGGAAACAAGGAAGCTTAGGAAATGTTTATTTGTATTTGCAACTGCTGACTGAGTTGATACTGATGTACAATGTAAAAGTTTAGTGTTTTGTGCAATGTATAAGAACTATCTATCCTAATGTCTTACATATGTGAGAATATTTCAAAAAGAGTGTTCTCTAGTTGCCAATACAAAAATGGTGATTACAGTTTACAAGATAAGCAAATAATACTGTGTTGCACATATTTTTAGACTTGCTTAAAGACAAAAAATAAATCCAATTCTTGAGACCAAGAATATTTTCACAGACTTTTACAGGAAAAAGAGAAAAAAAATGGTAAAGCAAGAAGAAATAATTAGCTTTAGAAAGAAATAGAAAGACCAGCCTAGTAGGCAAACCTCCCTCTTTAAAATAAAAAAAAAAAGCTTAGAGCTTGAGTTGTGTAAGCTTGTAGCTTGCATGCATGGGTCACCTTACACTCAAATTCCCAAAGGCTGGGCTACTTGCAGTAGCCTTCAGTGATCCTCTGGCTAATGAGAGCTCTGGGTATGAACTTCTCTTGTGATGGCATCTTCACCTTTCCTGCCACATCTTTCCTTAACCCTCAAGCTTACTTTACTTCAATCTTCAAACTCCCGCCCACACCAACTCCCTGGGATCCCTGGCTGTTTTTCCTGAGCATAATACAGCTCATCCACAGATCCTCTTGCCCTCTCAATATTTTTTACTTCCAGGCTATCTTTTGGGCACTAAATGGCCCTTTAATACTGCTCTTCATCAGACCCACCTCTTGCTTTCCCATTGGAAGACCTACAGCATAGGCGGACCTTGG